>NW_026869169.1:112584-164610 GCF_020745735.1 Hemiscyllium ocellatum | reverse complement strand
TACACTCACCACCCCCAGCCTGAACCACACTACCACCCACGCACCGCCCCCAACCTGACCCTCACTACCACCCACAAACCGCACCCAGCCAGACCCTCGCTACCACCCACACATCGCCCCCAACCTGACCCTCACTACCACCCACACACCGCACCAGCCTGCGCCTCACTACCACCCACACACCGCCCCCAGCCTGATCCTCACTCCCACCCACACACTGCACCAGCCTGAGCCTCACTACAACCCACAAACCGCACCCAGCCTGACCCTCACTACCACCCACACACCGCACCCAGCCTGCCCCTCACTACCACCCACACACCGCACCCAGCCTAACCCTCACAACCACCCACACACCGCACCCAGCCTGACCCTCACTACCACCCACACACCGCACCCAGCCTGACCCTCACAACCACCCACACACCGCACCCAGCCTGACCCTTACTGCCATCCACAAACCGCACCCAGCCTGACCCTCACTACCACACACACACCGCACCCATCCTGACCCTCACTGCCCCCACACACCGCCCCCAGCCTGACCCTCACTACCGCCCACACACCGCCCCCAGCCTGACCCGCACAACCACCCTCACACCGTCCCCAGCCTGACCCTCACTGCCATCCACACACCGTCCCCAGCCTGACCCTCACTACTAACCACACAGCTCACCCAGCCTGACCCTCACTACCACCCACACACCGCCCCCAGCCTGACCCTCACTGCCACCCACACACCACCCCCAGCCTGACCCCACTACCACCCACACACCGCACCCAGCCTGACCCTCACTGCCACCCACAAACCGCACCCAGACTGACCCTCACTGCCACCCACACACCACCCCCAGCCTGACCCACACTACCACCCACACACTGCCCCCAGCCTGACCCTCACTACCACACACACAACGCCATCAGCCTGAACCTCACTACAACCCACACACCGCACCCAGCCTGACCCTCACTACCATCCACACAATGCCCCCAGCCTGACCATCACTACCACCCACACACTGCCCCCAGCCTGACCCTCACTGCCACCCACACAACGTCCCCAGCCTGAACCTCACCACCACCCACACACCGCACACAGCCTGCCCCTCACTCCCACCAACACACCGCACCCAGCCTGCCCCTCACTATCACCCAAACGCCGCCCCCAGCCTGACCCTCACTACCACCCACTCACCGCACCCAGCCTGACCCTCACTACCACCCACACACCGCCCCCAGCCTGACCCTAACAACCACCCACACACCGCACCCAGCCTGACCCTCACTGCCACCCACACACCGCCCCCAGCCTGACCCTCACTGCCACCCACACACCGCAACCAGCCTGACCCTCACTACCACCCACACCCCGCCCCGAGCCTGACCCTCACTGACGCCCACACACCGCCCCCAGCCTGACCCTCACTGCCGTCCACTCACCGCCCCCAGCCTGACCCTCACTACCACCCACACACAGCCCCCAGCCTGACCCTCTCTACCACCCGCACACGGTACCCAGCCTGACCCTCACTCCCATTCACACACCGCCCACAGCTTGACCCTCACTGCCACCCACACATCGCCCCCAGCCTGACCCTCACTACCATCCACACACCGCACCCAGCCTGACCCTCACTACAACCCACACACCGCACCCAGCCTGACCCTCACTACCATCCACACAATGCCCCCAGCCTGACCATCACTACCACCCACACACTGCCCCCAGCCTGACCCTCACTGCCACCCACACAACGTCCCCAGCCTGAACCTCACCACCACCCACACACCGCACACAGCCTGCCCCTCACTCCCACCAACACACCGCACCCAGCCTGCCCCTCACTATCACCCAAACGCCGCCCCCAGCCTGACCCTCACTCCCACCCACACACCGCACCCAGCCTGACCCTCACTACCACCCACACACCGCCCCCAGCCTGACCCTAACAACCACCCACACACCGCACCCAGCCTGACCCTCACTGCCACCCACACACCGCCCCCAGCCTGACCCTCACTGCCCCACACACCGCACCCAGCCTGACCCTCACTACCACCCACACCCCGCCCCGAGCCTGACCCTCACTGACGCCCACACACCGCCCCCAGCCTGACCCTCACTGCCGTCCACTCACCGCCCCCAGCCTGACCCTCACTACCACCCACACACAGCCCCCAGCCTGACCCTCTCTACCACCCGCACACCGTACCCAGCCTGACCCTCACTCCCATTCACACACCGCCCCCAGCTTGACCCTCACTGCCACCCACACATCGCCCCCAGCCTGACCCTCACTACCATCCACACACCGCACCCAGCCTGACCCTCACTACCACCCACACACCGCCCCCAGCCTGACCCTCACTGCCATCGACACACCGTCCCCAGCCTGACACTCACTGCCACCCACACCCCCCCCCCCCCCCACCCGCACCCAGCCTGACCCTCACTACCACCCACACACCGCCCAGCCTGACCCTCACTACCACCCACACACCGCACCCAGCCTGACCCTCACTACCACCCACACACCGCACCCAGCCTGACCATCACTACCAGCCGCACACCGCACCCAGCCTTACCCTCACTACCAGCCACACACCGCACCCAGCCTGACCTCACTGCCGTCCACACACCGCACCCAGCCTGACACTCACTACCACCCACACACCGCTCCCAGCCTGACCCTCACTACAACCCACTCACCACCCCCAGCCTGACCCTCACTACAACCCTCACACCGTCCCCAACCTGACCCTCACTACCAGCCACACACCGCCCCCAGCCTGACCCTCACTACCACCCACACACCCCCCCATCCTGACCCTCACTACCAGCCACTCACCGCACCCAGCCTGACCCTCACTACCACCCACACACCGCCCCCAGCCTGACCCTCACTGCCATCAACACACCGTCCCCAGCCTGACACTCACTGCCACCCACACACCGCACCCAGCCTGACCCTCACTACCACCCACACACCGCCCCCAGCCTGACCCTCACTACCACCCACACACCGCCCCCAGCCTGACCCTCACTACCACCCACACACCGCACCCAGCCTGAACCTCACTACCACCCACACACCGCACCCAGCCTGACCATCACTACCAGCCGCACACCGCACCCAGCCTGACCCTCACTACCAGCCACACACCGCACCCAGCCTGACCCTCACTACCATCCACACACCGACCCCAGCCTGACCCTCACCACCACCCACACACCGCTCCCAGCCTGACCCTCACTACCACCCACTCACCAGCCCCAGCCTGACCCTCACTACAACCCCCACACCGTCCCCAACCTGACCCTCACTACCAGCCACACACCGCCCCCAGCCTGACCCTCACTACAACCCACACACCGCCCCCATCCTGACCCTCACTACCAGCCACTCACCGCACCCAGCCTGCCCCTCACTACCACCACACACCGCACCCAGCCTAACCCTCACAACCACCCACACACCGCACCCAGCCTGACCCTCACTACCACCCACACACCGCACCCAGCCTGACCCTCACAACCACCCACACACCGCACCCAGCCTGACCTTTACTGCCATCCACAAACCGCACCCAGCCTGACCCTCACTGCCACACACACACCGCACCCATCCTGACCCTCACTGCCGCCCACACACCGCCCCCAGCCTGACCCTCACTGCCGACCACACACCGCCCCCAGCCTGACCCGCACAACCACCCTCACACCGTCCCCAGCCTGACCCTCACTGCCATCCACACACCGTCCCCAGCCTGACCCTCACTACCAACCACACACCTCACCCAGCCTGACCCTCACTACCCCACACACCGCCCCCAGCCTGACCCTCACGGCCACCCACACACAGCCCCCAGCCTGACCCTCACTGCCACCCACACACCGCCCCCAGCCTGAACCACACTACCACCCACACACCGCCCCCAGCCTGACCCTCACTGCCACCCACACACCGCACCCAGCCTGACCCTCACTGCCACCCACAAACCGCACCCAGACTGACCCTCACTGCCACCCACACACCGCACCCCGCCTGACCCACACTACCACCCACACACTGCACCCAGCCTGACCCTCACTACCATCCACACAACGCCATCAGCCTGACCCTCACTACAACCCACACACCGCACCCAGCCTGACCCTCACTACCATCCACACAATGCCCCCAGCCTGACCATCACTACCACCCACACACTGCCCCCAGCCTGACCCTCACTGCCACCCACACAACGCCCCCAGCCTGAACCTCACCACCACCCACACACCGCACCCAGCCTGCCCCTCACTACCACCCACACACCGCCCCCAGCCTGATCCTCACCACCACCCACACATCGCACCCAGCCTGACCCTCACTACCACCCACACACCGCCCGCAGCCTGACCCACACTACCACCCACACACTGCACCCAGCCTGACCCTCACTACCACCCACACAACGCCCCCAGTTTGACCCTCACTAACACCCACACACCGCACTCAGCCTGACCCGCACTACCACCCACACACCACCCACAGCCTGACCCTCACTACCACCCACACAACGCCCCCAGCCTGACCCTCACTACCACCCACACACCGCACCCAGCCTGACCCTCACTGACGTCCACGCACCGCACCCAGCCTGACCCTCACACACCATCCACACACCGCACCCAGCCAGACCCTCACTACCACCCACACACTGCACCCAGCCCGACCCTCTCTGCCGTACACTCACCACCCCCAGCCTGAACCACACTACCACCCACGCACCGCCCCCAACCTGACCCTCACTACCACCCACAAACCGCACCCAGCCAGACCCTCGCTACCACCCACACATCGCCCCCAACCTGACCCTCACTACCACCCACACACCGCACCAGCCTGAGCCTCACTACCACCCACACACCGCCCCCAGCCTGATCCTCACTCCCACCCACACACTGCACCAGCCTGAGCCTCACTACCACCCACACACCGCACCAAGCCTGACCCTCACTACCACCCACACACCGCACCCAGCCTGACCCTCACTACCACCCAGACACCGCACCCAGCCTGACCCTCACTACCACCCACACACCGCACCCAGCCTGCCCCTCACTGCCACCCACACACCGCATCCAGCCTGACCCTCACTACCACCCACACACCGCACCCAGCCTGACCCTCACTACCACCCACACACCGCACCCAGCCAGACCCTCACTGCCGTACACTCACCGCACCCAGCCTGACATTCACTACCACCCACTCACTGCACCCAGCCTGACCCTCACTACCACCCACACAACGCCGCCAGCCTGACCTGCACTGCCGTACATACACCGCACCCAGCCTGACCCTGACTACCACACACACAACGCCATCATCCTGACCCTCACTACCACACGCACACCGCCCCCAGCCTGACCCCCACTACCACCAGCACACCGCCCCCAGCCTGACCCTCACTGCCTCCCACACACCGCCCCCAGCCTGACCCTCACTGCCGTCCATACACCGCACCCAGCCTGACCCTCACTACCACACACACACTGCCCCCAGCCTGACCCTCACTACCACCCTCACACCGCACCCAGCCTGACCCTCACTACCACACACACAGCGCCATCATACTGACCCTCATTACCACCCACACACCGCCCCCAGCCTGACCCTCACTACCACCCTCACACCGCAACCAGCCTGACCCTCACTACCACCCACACACCACACCCAGCCTGACCCACACTGCCGTACACTCACAGCACCCAGCCTGACCCTCACTGCCACCCACACACCGCACCCAGCCTGACCCTCACTACCACCCTGCACCGCACCCAGCCTGACCCTCACTACCACCCACACACTGCCCCCAGCCTGACCCTCACTACCACCCACACACCACACCCAGCCTGACCCACACTGCCGTACACTCACCGCACCCAGCCTGACCCTCACTTCCACCCACACACCGCACCCAGCCTGACCCTCACTACCACCCACGCACCGCACCCAGCCTGACCCTCACTACCACCCACACACCACACCCAGCCTGACCCACACTGCCGTACACTCACCGCACCCAGCCTGACCCTCACTGCCACCCTCACACCGCAACCAGCCTGACCCTCACTACCACCCACACACCACACCCAGCCTGACCCACACTGCCGTACACTCACCGCACCCAGCCTGACCCTCACTGCCACCCACACACCGCACCCAGCCTGACCCTCACTACCACACACACACCGCACCCATCCTGACCCTCACTACCACCCACACACCGCCCCCAGCCTGACCCTCACTGCTGTACACTAACCGCACCCAGCCTGACCCTCACTGCCGTCCATACACCGCCCCCAGCCTGACCCTCACTACCACACACACAACGCCATCAGCCTGACCCTCACTACCACACACACACTGCCCCCAGCCTGACCCTCACTACCACCCTCACACCGCACCCATCCTGACCCTCACTGCCACCAACACACACCACCCCCAGCCTGACCCTCACTACCACCCACACACCGAACCGAGCCTGACCCTCTCTACCACCCACACACCGCCCCCAGCCTGACCCTCACTGCCATCCGCACACCGCACCCAGCCTGACCCCCACTACCACCCACCCACCGCCCCCAGCCTGACCCTCACTGCCGTCCATACACCACACCCAGCCTGACCCTCACTGCCGTACACTCACCGCACCCAGCCTGACCCTCACTACCACCCACTCACCACCCCCAGCCTGACCCTCACTGCCACCCACACACCGCACCCAGCCTGACCCTCACTGCCACCCACGCACCGCACCCAGCCTGACCCTCACTACCACCCACACACTGCCCCCAGCCTGACCCTCACTACCACCCACACAACGCCGCCAGCCTGACCCTCACTGCCGTCCACTCACCGCCCCCAGCCTGACCCTCACTACCACCCACACAACGCCCCCATCCTGACCCTCACTGCCACCAACACAGACCACCCCCAGCCTGACCCTCACTACCACCCACACACCGCCCCCAGCCTGACCCTCACTGCCGTCCACACACCGCCCCCAGCCTGACTCACACCACCACCCACACACCGCCCCCAGCCTGACTCACACCACCATCCACCCACTGCCCCCAGCCTGACCCACAACGACACCCACACGCTGACTTCAGCCTGACCCTCACCGCTGCCCACATCCCGGCACCAGCCTGATCCTCACCACCATCCACCCACTGCCCCCAGCCTGACCCTCACCTCCTGCTAAGACTGCCCCCAGCCAGACCCTCACCAACGTACACACGCCGCCCCAAGCATATCCCTCACCGTCGTCCACACGCCACCCCAAACCTGATTTTCACCGCCGTCTACACACCGCCCCCAGCCCAACCCTCACCAGGGGACTGGAGGGAGGCAAATGTAGTTCCTCTCTTCAAGAAAGGAGTTAGGGAAATTCTGGGCAATTACAGACCAGTCAGTCTCACGTCTGTCGTCTGCAAGGTGTTAGAAAGGATTCTGAGGGATCGGATGTATGACCATCTGGAAGAGCATGGTTTGATTAAAGGCAGTCAGCACGGCTTTGTGAGGGACAGGTCATGCCTCACAAACCTTATTGTGTTTTTTGAGGATGTTACTAGACAGGTTGATGAGGCTCGAGCGGTGGATGCTGTGTATCTTGACTTCAATAAGGCATTTGATAAGGTTCCCCATGGTAGGCTCATTCAGAAAGTCGGGAGGAATGGGATACAGGGAAATTCTGTCTGGATACAGAATTGGCTGGCCAACAGAAGACAGCGAGTGGTAGTGGAAGGAAAATATTCTGCCTGGAAGTCTGTGGTGAGAGGTGTTCCACAGGCGTCTGTCCTTGGGCCTCTACTGTTTGTAATTTTTGTTAATGACTTGGATGAGGGGATTGAAGGATGGGTCAGCAAGTTTGCAGATGACCTAGAGGTTGGAGGTATCGTTGACAGTGTAGAGAGGGATGTTGTAGGCTGCAGCGGGACATTGACAGGATGCAGAGATGGGCTGAGAGGTGGCAGATGGAGTTCAACCTGGATAAATGTGAGGTGATGCATGTTGGAAGGTCGAACTTGAAAGCTGAGTACAGGATTAAGGATAGGATTCTTGGCAGTGTGGAGGAACAGAAGGATGTTGATGTGCAGGTACATAGATCCCTTAAAATGGCTACCCAAGTGGACAGGGTTGTTAAGAAAGCATATGGTGTTTTGGCTTTCATTAACAGGGGGATTGAGTTTAAGAGCCGTGAGATCTTGTTGCAGCTCTATAAAACTTTGGTTACACCGCACTTGGAATACTGGGTTCAGTTCTGGTCACCCTATTATAGGAAAGATGTGGATGCTTTGGAGAGGGTTCAGAGGAGGTTTACCAGGATGCTGCCTGGACTGGAGGGCTTATCTTACGAAGAGAGGTTGACTGAGCTCGGAGTTTTTTTCAGTGGAGAAAAAGAGGAGGAGAGGGGACCTAATTGAGGTATACAAGATAATGAGAGGCATAGATAGAGTTGATAGCCAGAGACTATTTCCCAGGACAGAAATTGTTAACACGAGGGGTCATAGTTTTAAGCTGGTTGGAGGAAAGTATAGAGGGGATGTCAGAGGCGGGTTCTTTACACAGAGAGTTGTGAGAGCATGGAATGCGTTGCTAGCAGCAGTTGTGGAAGCAAGGCCATTGGGACATTTAAGAGACTGCAGGACATGCATATGGTCACAGAATTTGAGGGTTTGTACATTAAGTTTACGTTCCATGAGGATCAATGGTCGGCACAACATCGTGGGCTGAAGGGCCTGTTCTGTGCTGTACTGTTCTGTGTTCCATGAAGTGTATCTGTACCTTTCAACCATCTGCACCCTGTACTGACAGGTAGGGCTCCCTCAATACCTTAGAAACCATCCCCCAATATGTTTATCCCCAAAACACCCTTATTCCTGATGAAGGGCTTATGCTCGAAACGTCGAATTCTCTATTCCTGAGATGCTGCCTGGCCTGCTGTGCTTTGACCAGCAACACATTTGCAGCTGTGATCTCCAGCATCTGCAGACCTCATTTTTTACTCGTAAACCTGTTTGTCAACTTTCAGCAGAAGCAGCCTCAGGGCATTGAGCACAGACTGAATGACTCAATGACGCTTGGATCAGGTCAGATCAAATTCTCAAGCAAACAGATGGCTGGGGATATTCAGCAGCAACGGTGAGGAGAGAGAGGAACAATTCACATTTCAAGTGACCCTTCCTCAAAACGGTCTGTTCTGAAGGAACTTTCCCGCAGAAATCACTGGATTGAAAAGGTGAACTCTGTCTGTCTCTTTCTCCCTCTCCCATCAGAGATGCTGCCGGACATGCTGAGCTTCTTCAGCAATCTCTGTATTGATGTTTCAGGTCTCCAGCGGGTCCGTACAGATTGGTTTTAGTGTTGAATTCTCAAGCTTGCTCTGTTCAAGGGATTGAATCCCCCTGCTACAAAGGGGAGTCATTTACCTCAGCTAACAGGTTCGTGATGCCAACACTGTTGGCTCAATCTCTATCATGTCTGAAATTACCATGAAGGCCCCTGATTCTCAACCTCGCCCCTCACTTGAGGTGTGTGACCCACCAGGCCTCTCTCTCTGACAGGACAGCAGCTCTCGGGTCCTCCTGGTCTATACTAACTTCCCAACTTTAAAAAGGTACTCCAGTAAGAGAGCTCTTTACAGGGTTCAGGTCAAAATCCTGGAGCTCCCTCCCTGACATCACTGTGGGACACCCAAGGACTGCAGTAAGGAGAGTACAGCTCACCCCCACCTTCCAGGTAACTATTAGAGGGGGTGGGAATCACATACAAGCCCCATTTGAAAATAAGTTTATTACCGGGTGACGGTGGATGGTCACTAAGACTGTTTCTGTACCTGTGCTGAAATCAGCATAACGATGAAGCAAAGGGTGGGTTGAAGATGACAATGATAGCCTTTCGTAGGTTGGTGTTTATTGGAGTTTGTATCGACAGTATGAATGTTTGAGCACTTATTCAAGGGCATGCAGGTAGCTGCCAGAGGAAGTGATGGGGGCTGGTACAATTGTGACATTTGAAAGCCATCAGGATGAGTATGTGAATAGGAAGGGTTTAGAGGGATATCAGCCAAGCGCTAGCTAATGGAATGAAATGAGTTGAGAATATCTGGTTGGTATGGTCGCGTTGTATAGGAGGGTCTGTTTCCAAGCTGTGTATCTCTGTGACTCTGTGCCTCTGAATAGTCTATTACAGAGAGTTTCAGACAGGGCTTGGTTTCTGTGTCTCTCTCATACTTCCTCAGAATCTGCAAGCCCTATGTCTCCACATTTCCACAAGACTCCATGAAATAGAAAAAAGAGGGTCAGTGCTGAGGGAGTGCTGCAGTGTCAGAGAGTCAGTACTGAGGGAGTGCTGCACTGTCAGAGGGTCAGTACTGAGGGAGTGCTGCACTATCAGAGGATCAGTGTGGAGGGAGTGCAGCATTGTCAGAGGGTCAGTACTGTGGGAGTGCTGCACTGTCAGAGGGTCAGTACTGAGGGAGTGCTGCACTATCAGAGGATCAGTGTGGAGGGAGTGCAGCATTGTCAGAGGGTCAGTACTGTGGGAGTGCTGCACTGTCAGAGGGTCAGTACTGAGGGAGTGCTGCACTATCAGAGGATCAGTGTGGAGGGAATGCAGAATTGTCAGAGGGTCAGTACTGAGGGAGTGCCGCGCAGTCTGAGGGTCAGTACTGAGGGAGTGCTGCACTGTCAGAGAGTCAGTACTGAGGGAGTGATGCACTGTCAGAGAGTCAGTACTGAGGGAGTGCTGCATTGCCAGAGGGTCAGTACTGAGGGATCACCGCACTGTCGGACAGTCAGTAGTTAGGGACTGCTTCATTACTAGAAGGCCATTTCTGAAGAGTACTACACTGTCAAAGGGTCAGTACTGAGGGAGCACCACACTGTCAGAGGTTCAGTCCAGAGGGAATGCGGCACTGTCTGAGGCTCTGTACTCTGAGAGCATTGCACCATCAGAGTGTCAGTACTGAGGGAGTGCTGCACTGTCAGAGGGTCAGTACTGAGGGAGTGCTGCACTGTCAGAGGGTCAGTACTGAGGGAGTGCTGCACTGTCAGAGGGTCAGCACTGAGGGAGTGCTGCACTGTCAGAGGGTCAGTACTGAGGGAGTGCTGCACTGTCAGAGGGTCAGCACTGAGGGAGCGCTCCACTGTCAGAGGGTCAGTACTGAGGGAGTGCTGCACTGTCAGAGGGTCAGCACTGAGGGAGTGTTGCACTGTCAGAGGGTCAGCACTGAGGAAGTGTTGCACTATCAAAAGGTCAGTACTGAGGGAGCGCTAGACAGTGAGAGTGTCAGTTCTGAGTGAGTGATAATTCAGAGTGTCAGTACAGAGAGAGAGCAGCACTGTCAAAGAGTCAGTACAGAGAGAGAGCAGCACTGTCAGAGGGTCAGTTGTGAGGGAGTGCTGCACTGTCAGAGGGTCAGTACTGAGGGTGTGCTGCACAGTCAGAGGGTCAGGACTGAGGGAGTGCTGCACAGTCAGAGGGTCAGGACTGAGGGAGTGCTGCACTGTCAGAGAGTGAGCACTGAGGGAGTGCTGCACTGTCAGAGGGTCAGTACTGAGGGAGTGCTGCACTGACAGAGGGTCAGTACTGAGGGATTGCAGCACTGTCAGAGGGTCAGTAGTGAGGGAGTGCTGCACTGTCAGAGGTTTTGTCCAGAGATTGGGCCACACTGTCGGAGGGTCAGTACAGGGTCACCTCCACACTGTCAGAGAGTCAGCACAGAGGGAGTGCATCACTATCAGAGGATCAGTGTGGAGGGAGTGCAGCATTGTCAGAGGGTCTGTGTGGAGGGAGCGGAGCATTGTCAGAGAGTCAGGACGGGGGTACTGCTATGCAGTGAGAGAGTCAGCAATGATGAATTGAACACTCTCTGCGGGTCAGTGCTAATGGATGGCCATGCTGTCAGTGTTGCACTGTGAGAGGGTTACTACTGTGTGAGCGCTGCACTGTGAAAGGGTTAGAAATGAGGGATCACCACACACTGACGGGGTTATTACTGAGGGATCAGCGCGCTGTGAGAGGGTCAGTACTGATGGAGCGCCACACTATGTGTCGGACAGCCAGTACTGAGTGATTGCTGCATTGCCAGAGGGTCAGTACTGAGAGAGTGATGGACTGTCAAAGGGTCATTACTTAGGGAGCGCTACTTGGTCAATGTGTCAGTTCTGAGGGTGTTGTTTCAGAGGGTCATTACTGAGGGAGTGCTGCACTGTCAGAGAGTCAGTACTGAGGGAGTGCTGCACTGTCAGAGGGTCAGTACTGAGGGAGTGCTGCACAGTCAGAGGGTCAGTACTGAGGGAGTGCTGCACTGTGAGAGGGTCAGTACTGAGGGAGTGCTGCACTGTCAGAGGGTCAGTACTGAGGGAGAGCTGCACTGTCAGAGGATCAGTACTGAGGGAGAGCTGCAGTGACAGAGGATCAGTACTGAGGGAGAGCTGAACTGTCAGAGGATCAGTGTGGAGGGAGTGCAGCATTGTCAGAGGGTCAGTACAGAGGGAGTGCTGCACTGTCAGAGGGTCAGTACTGAGGGAGTGCAGAACTGTCAGATGGTCAGTACTGAGGGAGTGCTGCACTGTCAGAGGGTCTGTATTGAGGGAATGCTGCACTGTAAGACGTTCAGAACTGAGGGAGTGTTGCACTGTCAGAGGGTCAGTACTGAGGGAATGCTGCACTGTCAGACGGTCAGTTCTGAGGGAGTGCTGCACTGTCAGAGGTTCAGTACTGAGGGAGTGCTGCACTGTCTGAGGGTCAGTACTGAGGGAGTGCTGCACTGTCAGAGGTTCAGTACTGAGGGAATGCTGCACTGTCAGACGGTCAGTTCTGAGGGAGTGCTGCACTGTCTGAGGGTCAGTACTGAGAGAGAGCTGCACTGCCGGAGGGTCAGTGTGGAGGGAGTGCAGCATTGTCAGAGGGTCAGTACTGAGGGAGTGCTGCACTGTCAGAGGGTCAGTATTGAGGGAGTGCTGCACTGTCAGATGGTCAGTCCTGAGGGAGGTCTGCACTGTCAGAGGGTCAGTACTGAGGGAGTGCAGCACAGTAAGAGGTTCAGTACTGAGGGAGTACTGCACTGTCAGAGGATCAGTTCTGAGGGAGGGCCGCACTGTCAGAGGGTCAGTACAGATGGAGTGCTGCACTGTCAGAGGATCAGTACTGAGGGAGTGCCGCGCAGTCAGAGGGTCAGTACTGAGAGAGTGCTGCACTGTCAGAGGGTCAGTACTGAGGGAGTGCTGCACTGTCTGACGGTCAGTACTGAGGGAGAGCTGCACTGTCAGAGGATCAGTGTGGAGGGAGTGCAGCATTGTCAGAGGGTCAGTACTGAGGGAGTGCTGCGCTGTCAGAGGGTCAGTACTGAGGGAGTGCTGCACTGTCAGAGGGTCAGTACTGAGGGAGTACAGCGCTGTCAGACGGTCAGTCCTGAGGGAATGCTGCACTGTCAGAGGGTCAGTACTGAGGAAGTGCAGCACTGTCAGAGGATCAGTTACGAGGGAGGGCCGCACTGTCAGAGGGTCAGTACAGATGGAGTGTTGCACTGTCAGAGGGTCAGTACTGAGGGAGTGCCGTGCAGTCTGAGGGTCAGTACTGAGGGAGTGCTGCACTGTCAGAGGGTCAGTACTGAGGGAGTGCAGTACTGTCAAATATTCAGTAATGAGGGAGTGCTGCACTGTCAGAGGGTCAGTACTGAGGGAGTGCAGCACTGTCAGAGGGTCAGTACTGAGGGAGTGCTGCACTGTGAGAGGGTCAGTACTGAGGGAGTGCTGCACTGTCAGAGGGTCAGTACTGAGGGAGAGCTGCACTGTCAGAGGATCAGTACTGAGGGAGAGCTGCAGTGACAGAGGATCAGTACTGAGGGAGAGCTGAACTGTCAGAGGATCAGTGTGGAGGGAGTGCAGCATTGTCAGAGGGTCAGTACAGAGGGAGTGCTGCACTGTCAGAGGGTCAGTACTGAGGGAGTGCAGAACTGTCAGATGGTCAGTACTGAGGGAGTGCTGCACTGTCAGAGGGTCTGTATTGAGGGAATGCTGCACTGTAAGACGTTCAGAACTGAGGGAGTGTTGCACTGTCAGAGGGTCAGTACTGAGGGAATGCTGCACTGTCAGACGGTCAGTTCTGAGGGAGTGCTGCACTGTCAGAGGTTCAGTACTGAGGGAGTGCTGCACTGTCTGAGGGTCAGTACTGAGGGAGTGCTGCACTGTCAGAGGTTCAGTACTGAGGGAATGCTGCACTGTCAGACGGTCAGTTCTGAGGGAGTGCTGCACTGTCTGAGGGTCAGTACTGAGAGAGAGCTGCACTGCCGGAGGGTCAGTGTGGAGGGAGTGCAGCATTGTCAGAGGGTCAGTACTGAGGGAGTGCTGCACTGTCAGAGGGTCAGTATTGAGGGAGTGCTGCACTGTCAGATGGTCAGTCCTGAGGGAGGTCTGCACTGTCAGAGGGTCAGTACTGAGGGAGTGCAGCACAGTAAGAGGTTCAGTACTGAGGGAGTACTGCACAGTCAGAGGATCAGTTCTGAGGGAGGGCCGCACTGTCAGTGGGTCAGTACAGATGGAGTGCTGCACTGTCAGAGGATCAGTACTGAGGGAGTGCCGCGCAGTCAGAGGGTCAGTACTGAGAGAGTGCTGCACTGTCAGAGGGTCAGTACTGAGGGAGTGCTGCACTGTCTGACGGTCAGTACTGAGGGAGAGCTGCACTGTCAGAGGATCAGTGTGGAGGGAGTGCAGCATTGTCAGAGGGTCAGTACTGAGGGAGTGCTGCGCTGTCAGAGGGTCAGTACTGAGGGAGTGCTGCACTGTCAGAGGGTCAGTACTGAGGGAGTACAGCGCTGTCAGACGGTCAGTCCTGAGGGAATGCTGCACTGTCAGAGGGTCAGTACTGAGGAAGTGCAGCACTGTCAGAGGATCAGTTACGAGGGAGGGCCGCACTGTCAGAGGGTCAGTACAGATGGAGTGTTGCACTGTCAGAGGGTCAGTACTGAGGGAGTGCCGTGCAGTCTGAGGGTCAGTACTGAGGGAGTGCTGCACTGTCAGAGGGTCAGTACTGAGGGAGTGCAGTACTGTCAAATATTCAGTAATGAGGGAGTGCTGCACTGTCAGAGGGTCAGTACTGAGGGAGTGCAGCACTGTCAGAGGGTCAGTACTGCGGGAATGCTGCTCTGTCAGACGGTCAGTACTGAGGCAGTGCTGCACTGTCAAAGGGTCAGTACTGAGGGCGTGCAGCAATGTCAGAGTTTCAATATTGAGGGAATGCTGCACTGTCAGAGGGTCAGTACTGAGGGAGTGCAGTACTGTCAAATGTTCAGTAATGAGGGAGTGCTGCACTGTCAGAGGGTCAGTACTGAGGGAGTGCAGCACTGTCAGAGGGTCAGTACTGCGGGAATGCTGCTCTGTCAGGCGGTCAGTACTGAGGCAGTGCTGCACTGTCAAAGGGTCAGTACTGAGGGAGTGCAGCAATGTCAGAGGTTCAATATTGAGGGAATAATGCACTGTCAGAGGGTCAGTACTGAGGGAGAGCTGCACGGTCAGAGGATCAGTGTGGAGGGACTGCAGCATTGTCAGAGTGTCAGTGTGGAGGGAGTGCAGCATTGTCCGAGGTTCATTACAGAGAGAGTGCTACACTATCAGAGGATCAGTACTGAGGGAGCGTTGCACTGTCAGTGGGTGAGTACAAAGAGAGTGCTACACTGTCAGAGGATCAGTACTGAGGGAGTGCTGCACAGTCAGAGAGTCAGTACTGAGGGAGTGCTGCACTGTGAGAGGGTCAGTACTGAGGGAGTGCTGAACTGTGAGAGGGTCAGTACTGAGGGAGAGCTGCACTGTCAGAGGGTCAGTACTGAGGGAGAGCTGCAGTGTCAGAGGATCAGTACTGAGGGAGAGCTGAACTGTCAGAGGATCAGTGTGGAGGGAGTGCAGCATTGTCAGAGGGTCAGTACTGAGGGAGTGCCGCGCTGTCAGACGGTCAGTACTGAGGGAGTGCTGCACTGTCAGAGGGTCAGTACTGAGGGAGTGCAGAACTGTCAGATGGTCAGTACTGAGGGAGTGCTGCACTGTCAGAGGGTCTGTATTGAGGGAATGCTGCACTGTAAGACGTTCAGAACTGAGGGAGTGTTGCACTGTCAGAGGGTCAGTATTGAGGGAATGCTGCACTGTCAGACGGTCAGTTCTGAGGGAGTGCTGCACTGTCAGAGGTTCAGTACTGAGGGAGTGCTGCACTGTCTGAGGGTCAGTACTGTGTGAGTGCTGCACTGTCAGAGTTTCAGTACTGAGGGAGTGCTGCACTGTCAGACGGTCAATTCTGAGGGAGTGCTGCACTGTCTGAGGGTCAGTACTGAGAGATAGCTGCACTGCCAGAGGGTCAGTGTGGAGGGAGTGCAGCATTGTCAGAGGGTCAGTACTGAGGGAGTGCTGCACTGTCAGAGGGTCAGTATTGAGGGAGTGCTGCACTGTCAGATGGTCAGTCCTGAGGGAGTGCTGCACTGTCAGATGGTCAGTACTGAGGGAGTGCAGCACAGTCAGAGGTTCAGTACTGAGTGAGTGCTGCACTGTCAGAGGATCAGTTCTGAGGGAGGGCCGCACTGTCAGAGGGTCAGTACAGATGGAGTGCTGCACTGTCAGAGGGTCAGTACTGAGGGAGTGCTGCACTGTCAGAGGGTCAGTACTGAGGGAGAGCTGCACTGTCAGAGGATCAGTGTGGAGGGAGTGCAGCTTTGTCAGAAGGTCAGTACTGAGGGAGTGCTGCACTGTCAGAGGGTCAGTACTGAGGGAGAGCTGCACTGTCAGAGGGTCAGTACTGAGGGAGAGCTGCACTGTCAGAGGATCAGTGTGGAGGGAGTGCAGCATTGTCAGAGGGTCAGTACTGAGGGAGTGCTGCGCTGTCAGAGGGTCAGTACTGAGGGAGTGCTGCACTGTCAGAGGGTCAGTACTGAGGGAGTGCAGCGCTGTCAGATGGTCAGTACTGAGGGAGTGCTGCACTGTCAGAGGGTCACTGCTGAGGTAGTGCAGCATGGTCAGAGGGTCAGTACTGAGGGAATGCTGCACTGTCAGACGGTCAGTCCTGAGGGAGTGCTGCACTGTCAGAGGATCAGTTACGAGGGAGGGCCGCACTGTCAGACGATCAGTACAGATGGAGTGTTGCACTGTCAGAGGGTCAGTACTGAGGGAGTGCCGTGCAGTCTGAGGGTCAGTACTGAGGGAGTGCTGCACTGTCAGAGGGTCAGTACTGAGGGAGTGCAGTACTGTCAAATGTTCAGTAATGAGGGAGTGCTGCACTGTCAGAGGGTCAGTACTGAGGGAGTGCAGCACTGTCAGAGGGTCAGTACTGCGGGAATGCTGCTCTGTCAGACGGTCAGTACTGAGGCAGTGCTGCACTGTCAAAGGGTCAGTACTGAGGGAGTGCAGCAATGTCAGAGGTTCAATATTGAGGGAATGCTGCACTGTCAGAGGGTCAGTACTGAGGGAGTGCAGTACTGTCAAATGTTCAGTAATGAGGGAGTGCTGCACTGTCAGAGGGTCAGTACTGAGGGAGTGCAGCACTGTCAGAGGGTCAGTACTGCGGGAATGCTGCTCTGTCAGACGGTCAGTACTGAGGCAGTGCTGCACTGTCAAAGGGTCAGTACTGAGGGAGTGCAGCAATGTCAGAGGTTCAATATTGAGGGAATGCTGCACTGTCAGAGGGTCAGTACTGAGGGAGTGCAGTACTGTCAAATGTTCAGTAATGAGGGAGTGCTGCACTGTCAGAGGGTCAGTACTGAGGGAGTGCAGCACTGTCAGAGGGTCAGTACTGCGGCAATGCTGCTCTGTCAGACGGTCAGTACTGAGGCAGTGCTGCACTGTCAAAGGGTCAGTACTGAGGGAGTGCAGCAATGTCAGAGGTTCAATATTGAGGGAATGCTGCACGGTCAGAGGGTCAGTACTGAGGGAGAGCTGCACTGTGAGAGGGTCAGTACTGAGGGAGTGCTGAACTGTCAGAGGGTCAGTACTGAGGGAGAGCTGCACTGTCAGAGGGTCAGTACTGAGGGAGAGCTGCAGTGTCAGAGGATCAGTACTGAGGGAGAGCTGAAATGTCAGAGGATCAGTGTGGAGGGAGTGCAGCATTGTCAGAGGGTCAGTACTGAGGGAGTGACGCGCTGTCAGACGGTCAGTACTGAGGGAGTACTGCACGGTCAGAGGGTCAGTACTGAGGGAGTGCAGAACTGTCAGATGGTCAGTACTGAGGGAGTGCTGCACTGTCAGAGGGTCTGTATTGAGGGAATGCTGCACTGTAAGACGTTCAGAACTGAGGGAGTGTTGCACTGTCAGAGGGTCAGTACTGAGGGAATGCTGCACTGTCAGACGGTCAGTTCTGAGGGAGTGCTGCACTGTCAGAGGTTCAGTACTGAGGGAGTGCTGCACTGTCTGAGGGTCAGTACTGAGGGAGTGCTGCACTGTCAGACGGTCAATTCTGAGGGAGTGCTGCACTGTCTGAGGGTCAGTACTGAGAGAGAGCTGCACTGCCAGAGTGTCAGTGTGGAGGGAGTGCAGCATTGTCAGAGGGTCAGTACTGAGGGAGTGCTGCACTGTCAGAGGGTCAGTATTGAGGGAGTGCTGCACTGTCAGATGGTCAGTCCTGAGGGAGTGCTGCACTGTCAGAGGGTCAGTACTGAGGGAGTGCAGCACAGTCAGAGGTTCAGTACTGAGGGAGTACTGCACTGTCAGAGGATCAGTTCTGAGGGAGGGCCGCACTGTCAGTGGGTCAGTACAGGTGGAGTGTTGCACTGTCAGAGGGTCAGTACTGAGGGAGTGCCGTGCAGTCTGTGGGTCAGTACTGAGGGAGTGCTGCACTGTCAGAGGGTCAGTACTGAGGGAGTGCAGCACTGTCAGAGGGTCAGTACTGCGGCAATGCTGCTCTGTCAGACGGTCAGTACTGAGGCAGTGCTGCACTGTCAAAGGGTCAGTACTGAGGGAGTGCAGCAATGTCAGAGGTTCAATATTGAGGGAATGCTGCACTGTCAGAGGGTCAGTACTGAGGGAGTGCAGTACTGTCAAATGTTCAGTAATGAGGGAGTGCTGCACTGTCAGAGGGTCAGTACTGAGGGAGTGCAGCACTGTCAGAGGGTCAGTACTGCGGGAATGCTGCTCTGTCAGACGGTCAGTACTGAGGCAGTGCTGCACTGTCAAAGGGTCAGTACTGAGAGAGTGCAGCAATGTCAGAGGTTCAATATTGAGGGAATGCTGCACTGTCAGAGGGTCAGTACTGAGGGAGAGCTGCACGGTCAGAGGATCAGTGTGGAGGGACTGCAGCATTGTCAGAGTGTCAGTGTGGAGGGAGTGCAGCATTGTCCGAGGTTCATTACAGAGAGAGTGCTACACTATCAGAGGATCAGTACTGAGGGAGCGTTGAACTGTCAGTGGGTCAGTACAAAGAGAGTGCTACACTGTCAGAGGATCAGTACTGAGGGAGTGCTGCACATTCAGAGAGTCAGTACTGAGGGAGTGCTGCACTGTGAGAGGGTCAGTACTGAGGGAGTGCTGCACTGTGAGAGGGTCAGTACTGAGGGAGTGCTGAACTGTGAGAGGGTCAGTACTGAGGGAGAGCTGCACTGTCAGAGGTTCAGTACTGAGGGAGAGCTGCAGTGTCAGAGGATCAGTACTGAGGGAGAGCTGAACTGTCAGAGGATCAGTGTGGAGGGAGTGCAGCATTGTCAGAGGGTCAGTACTGAGGGAGTGCCGCGCTGTCAGACGGTCAGTACTGAGGGAGTACTGCACTGTCAGAGGGTCAGTACTGAGGGAGTGCAGAACTGTCAGATGGTCAGTACTGAGGGAGTGCTGCACTGTCAGAGGGTCTGTATTGAGGGAATGCTGCACTGTAAGACGTTCAGAACTGAGGGAGTGTTGCACTGTCAGAGGGTCAGTACTGAGGGAATGCTGCACTGTCAGACGGTCAGTTCTGAGGGAGTGCTGCACTGTCAGAGGTTCAGTACTGAGGGAGTGCTGCACTGTCAGAGGTTCAGTACTGAGGGAATGCTGCACTGTCAGACGGTCAATTCTGAGGGAGTGCTGCACTGTCTGAGGGTCAGTACTGAGAGAGAGCTACACTGCCAGAGGGTCAGTGTGGAGGGAGTGCAGCATTGTCAGAGGGTCAGTACTGAGGGAGTGCTGCACTGTCAGAGGGTCAGTATTGAGGGAGTGCTGCACTGTCAGATGGTCAGTCCTGAGGGAGTGCTGCACTGTCAGAGGGTCAGTACTAAGGGAGTGCAGCACAGTCAGAGGTTCAGTACTGAGGGAGTACTGCACTGTCAGAGGGTCAGTACTGAGGGATTGCTGCACTGTCTGAGGGTCAGTACTGAGGGAGAGCTGCACTGTCAGAGGATCAGTGTGGAGGGAGTGCAGCTTTGTCAGAGGGTCAGTACTGAGAGAGTGCTGCACTGTCAGGGGGTCAGTACTGAGGGAGTGCTGCACTGTCTGAGGGTCAGTACTGAGGGAGAGCTGCACTGTCAGAGAATCAGTGTGGAGGGAGTGCAGCTTTGTCAGAGGGTCAGTACTGAGGGAGTGCTGCACTGTCAGAGGGTCAGTACTGAGGGAGAGCTGCACTGTCAGAGGGTCAGTACTGAGGGAGAGCTGCACTGTCAGAGGATCAGTGTGGAGGGAGTGCAGCATTGTCAGAGGGTCAGTACTGAGGGAGTGCTGCGCTGTCAGAGGGTCAGTACTGAGGGAGTGCTGCACTGTCAGAGGGTCAGTACTGAGGGGGTGCAGCGCTGTCAGATGGTCAGTACTGAGGGAGTGCTGCACTGTCAGAGGGTCACTGCTGAAGTAGTGCAGCATGGTCAGAGGGTCAGTACTGAGGGAATGCTGCACAGTCAGAGAGTCAGTACTGAGGGAGTGCTGCACTGTGAGAGGGTCAGTAATGAGGGAGTGCTGAACTGTGAGAGGGTCAGTACTGAGGGAGAGCTGCACTGTCCGAGGGTCAGTACTGAGGGAGAGCTGCAGTGTCAGAGGATCAGTACTGAGGGAGAGCTGAACTGTCAGAGGATCAGTGTGGAGGGAGTGCAGCATTGTCAGAGGGTCAGTACTGAGGGAGTGCCGCGCTGTCAGACGGTCAGTACTGAGGGAGTCCTGCACTGTCAGAGGGTCAGTACTGAGGGAGTGCAGAACTGTCAGATGGTCAGTACTGAGGGAGTGCTGCACTGTCAGAGGGTCTGTATTGAGGGAATGCTGCACTGTAAGACGTTCAGAACTGAGGGAGTGTTGCACTGTCAGAGGGTCAGTACTGAGGGAATGCAGCACTGTCAGACGGTCAGTTCTGAGGGAGTGCTGCACTGTCAGAGGTTCAGTACTGAGGGAGTGCTGCACTGTCTGAGGGTCAGTACTGAGGGAGTGCTGCACTGTCAGAGGTTCAGTACTGAGGGAGTGCTGCACTGTCAGACGGTCAGTTCTGAGGGAGTGCTGCACTGTCTGAGGGTCAGTACTGAGAGAGAGCTGCACTGCCAGAGGGTCAGTGTGGAGGGAATGCAGCATTGTCAGAGGGTCAGTACTGAGGGAGTGCTGCACTGTCAGAGGGTCAGTATTGAGGGAGTGCTGCACTGTCAGATGGTCAGTCTTGAAGGAGTGCTGCACTGTCAGAGGTTCAGTACTGAGGGAGTGCTGCACTGTCTGAGGGTCAGTACTGAGGGAGTGCTGCACTGTCAGAGGTTCAGTACTGAGGGAATGCTGCACTGTCAGACGGTCAGTTCTGAGGGAGTGCTGCACTGTCTGGGGGTCAGTACTGAGAGAGAGCTGCACTGCCAGAGGGTCAGTGTGGAGGGAGTGCAGCATTGTCAGAGTGTCAGTACTGAGGGAGTGCTGCACTGTCAGAGGGTCAGTATTGAGGGAGTGCTGCACTGTCAGATGGTCAGTCCTGAGGGAGTGCTGCACTGTCAGAGGGTCAGTACTGAGGGAGTGCAGCACAGTCAGAGGTTCAGTACTGAGGGAGTACTGCACTGTCAGAGGATCAGTTCCGAGGGAGGGCCGCACTGTCAGAGGGTCAGTACAGATGGAGTGCTGCACTGTCAGAGGATCAGTACTGAGGGAGTGCCGCGCAGTCAGAGGGTCAGTACTGAGAGAGTGCTGCACTGTCAGAGGGTCAGTACTGAGGGAGTGCTGCACTGTCTGAGGGTCAGTACTGAGGGAGAGCTGCACTGTCAGAGGATCAGTGTGGAGGGAGTGCAGCTTTGTCAGAGGGTCAGTACTGAGGGAGTGCTGCACTGACAGAGGGTCAGTACTGAGGGAGTACTGCACTGTCAGAGGGTCAGTACTGAGGGAGAGCTGCACTGTCAGAGGATCAGTGTGGAGGGAGTTCAGCATTGTCAGAGGGTCAGTACTGAGGGAGTGCTGCGCTGTCAGAGGGTCAGTACTGAGGGAGTGCTGCACTGTCAGATGGCCAGTACTGAGGGAGTGCAGCGCTGTCAGATGGTCAGTACTGAGGGAGTGCTGCACTGTCAGAGGGTCACTGCTGAGTTAGTGCAGCATAGTCAGAGGGTCAGAGCTGAGGGAATGCTGCACTGTCAGACGGTCAGTCCTGAGGGAGTGCTGCACTGTCAGAGGGTCAGTACTGAGGAAATGCAGCACTGTCAGAGGATCAGTTAAGAGGGAGGGCCGCACTGTCAGACGGTCAGTACAGATGGAGTGTTGCACTGTCAGAGGGTCAGTACTGAGGGAGTGCCGTGCAGTCTGAGGGTCAGTACTGAGGGAGTGCTGCACTGTCAGAGGGTCAGTACTGAGGGAGTGCAGTACTGTCAAATGTTCAGTAATGAGGGAGTGCTGCACTATCAGAGGGTCAGTACTGAGGGAGTGCAGCACTGTCAGAGGGTCAGTACTGCGGGAATGCTGCTCTGTCAGACGGTCAGTACTGAGGCAGTGCTGCACTGTCAAAGGGTCAGTACTGAGGGAGTGCAGCAATGTCAGAGGTTCAATATTGAGGGAATGCTGCACTGTCAGAGGGTCAGTACTGAGGGAGTGCAGTACTGTCAAATGTTCAGTAATGAGGGAGTGCTGCACTGTCAGAGGGTCAGTACTGAGGGAGTGCAGCACTGTCAGAGGGTCAGTACTGCGGGAATGCTGCTCTGTCAGACGGTCAGTACTGAGGCAGTGCTGCACTGTCAAAGGGTCAGTACTGAGGGAGTGCAGCAATGTCAGAGGTTCAATATTGAGGGAATGCTGCATTGTCAGAGGGTCAGTACTGAGGGAGAGCTGCACGGTCAGAGGATCAGTGTGGAGGGACTGCAGCATTGTCAGAGTGTCAGTGTGGAGGGAGTGCAGCATTGTCCGAGGTTCATTACAGAGAGAGTGCTACAATATCAGAGGATCAGTACTGAGGGAGTGCTGCACTGTCAGAGGGTCAGTACTGAGGGAGTGCTACGCTGTCAGACGGTCAGTACAGATGGAGTGTTGCACTGTGAGAGGGTCAGTACTGAGGGAGTGCCGTGCAGTCTGAGGGTCAGTACTGAGGGAGTGCTGCACTGTCAGAGGGTCAGTACTGAGGGAGTGCAGCACTGTCAGAGGGTCAGTACTGCGGGAATGCTGCTCTGTCAGACGGTCAGTACTGAGGCAGTGCTGCACTGTCAAAGGGTCAGTACTGAGGGAGTGCAGCAATGTCAGAGGTTCAATATTGAGGGAATGCTGCACTGTCAGAGGGTCAGTACTGAGGGAGTGCAGTACTGTCAAATGTTCAGTAATGAGGGAGTGCTGCACTGTCAGAGGGTCAGTACTGAGGGAGTGCAGCACTGTCAGAGGGTCAGTACTGCGGGAATGCTGCTCTGTCAGACGGTCAGTACTGAGGCAGTGCTGCACTGTCAAAGGGTCAGTACTGAGGGAGTGCAGCAATGTCAGAGGTTCAATATTGAGGGAATGCTGCACTGTCAGAGGGTCAGTACTGAGGGAGAGCTGCACGGTCAGAGGATCAGTGTGGAGGGACTGCAGCATTGTCAGAGTGTCAGTGTGGAGGGAGTGCAGCATTGTCCGAGGTTCATTACAGAGAGAGTGCTACAATATCAGAGGATCAGTACTGAGGGAGTGCTGCACTGTCAGAGGGTCAGTACTGAGGGAGTGCTACGCTGTCAGACGGTCAGTACAGATGGAGTGTTGCACTGTGAGAGGGTCAGTACTGAGGGAGTGCCGTGCAGTCTGAGGGTCAGTACTGAGGGAGTGCTGCACTGTCAGAGGGTCAGTACTGAGGGAGTGCAGCACTGTCAGAGGGTCAGTACTGCGGGAATGCTGCTCTGTCAGACGGTCAGTACTGAGGCAGTGCTGCACTGTCAAAGGGTCAGTACTGAGGGAGTGCAGCAATGTCAGAGGTTCAGTATTGAGGGAATGCTGCACTGTCAGAGGGTCAGTACTGAGGGAGTGCAGTACTGTCAAATGTTCAGTAATGAGGGAGTGCTGCACTGTCAGAGGGTCAGTACTGAGGGAGTGCAGCACTGTCAGAGGGTCAGTACTGCGGGAATGCTGCTCTGTCAGACGGTCAGTACTGAGGCAGTGCTGCACTGTCAAAGGGTCAGTACTGAGGGAGTGCAGCAATGTCAGAGGTTCAATATTGAGGGAATGCTGCACTGTCAGAGGGTCAGTACTGAGGGAGAGCTGCACGGTCAGAGGATCAGTGTGGAGGGACTGCAGCATTGTCAGAGTGTCAGTGTGGAGGGAGTGCAGCATTGTCCGAGGTTCATTACAGAGAGAGTGCTACACTATCAGAGGATCAGTACTGAGGGAGCGTTGCACTGTCAGTGGGTGAGTACAAAGAGAGTGCTACACTGTCAGAGGATCAGTACTGAGGGAGTGCTGCACAGTCAGAGAGTCAGTACTGAGGGAGTGCTGCACTGTGAGAGGGTCAGTACTGAGGGAGCGCTGAACTGTGAGAGGGTCAGTACTGAGGGAGAGCTGCACTGTCAGAGGGTCAGTACTGAGGGAGAGCTGCAGTGTCAGAGGTTCAGTACTGAGGGAGAGCTGAACTGTCTGAGGGTCAGTACTGAGGGAGTGCAGCACTGTCAGAGGGTCAGTACTGCGGCAATGCTGCTCTGTCAGACGGTCAGTACTGAGGCAGTGCTGCACTGTCAAAGGGTCAGTACTGAGGGAGTGCAGCAATGTCAGAGGTTCAATATTGAGGGAATGCTGCACTGTCAGAGGGTCAGTACTGAGGGAGTGCAGTACTGTCAAATGTTCAGTAATGAGGGAGTGCTGCACTGTCAGAGGGTCAGTACTGAGGGAGTGCAGCACTGTCAGAGGGTCAGTACTGCGGGAATGCTGCTCTGTCAGACGGTCAGTACTGAGGCAGTGCTGCACTGTCAAAGGGTCAGTACTGAGGGAGTGCAGCAATGTCAGAGGTTCAATATTGAGGGAATGCTGCACTGTCAGAGGGTCAGTACTGAGGGAGAGCTGCACGGTCAGAGGATCAGTGTGGAGGGACTGCAGCATTGTCAGAGTGTCAGTGTGGAGGGAGTGCAGCATTGTCCGAGGTTCATTACAGAGAGAGTGCTACACTATCAGAGGATCAGTACTGAGGGAGTGCTGCACTGTCAGTGGGTCAGTACAAAGAGAGTGCTACACTGTCAGAGGATCAGTACTGAGGGAGTGCTGCACAGTCAGAGAGTCAGTACTGAGGGAGAGCTGCACGGTCAGAGGATCAGTGTGGAGGGAGTGCAGCATTGTCAGAGGGTCAGTACTGAGGGAGAGCTGCACTGTCAGAGGGTCAGTACTGAGGGGGATCTGCACTGTCAGAGGATCAGTGTGGAGGGAGCGCAGCATTGTCAGAGGGTCAGTACTGAGGCAGTGCAGCACTGTCAGAGGGTCAGTACTGAGGGCATGCTGCACTGTCAGAGGATCAGTTCTTAGGGAGAGCTGCACTGTCAGAGGGTCAGTACTGAGGGAGTGCTGCACTGTCAAACGGTCAGTACTGAGGGAGTGCAGCAATGTCAGAGAGTCAATATTGAGGGAATGCTGCACTGTCAGAGGGTCAGTACTGAGGGAGAGCTGCACTGTCAGAGGATCAGTGTGGAGGGAGTGCAGCATTGTCAGAGTGTCTGTGTGGAGGGAGTGCAGCATTGTCAGAGGTTCATTACAGAGAGAATGCTACACTATCAGAGGATCAGTGTGGAGGGATTGCAGCATTGTCAGAGGGTCAGTACTGAGGCAGTGCAGCACTGTCAGAGGGTCAGTACTGAGGGCGTGCTGCACTGTCAGAGGATCAGTTCTGAGGGAGAGCCGCACTGTCAGAGGGTCAGTACTGAGGGAGTGCTGCACTGTCAGAGGGTCAATACTGAGGGAGTGCTGCACTGTCAGAGGGTCAGTACTGAGTGAGCTCCCCACTGTAAGAGTTTCTGTCCAGACGGCAAGCCACGCTATCAGAGGATCAGCACTGAGAGAGCACTGCAGCATCAGCGGTTCAGTACTGAGGTAGTGCCTCATTGCCAGAGGATCAGTACTGAGAGAGTGCTGCACTGTCAGAGGATCAGTACTGAGGGAGTGCTGCACTGTCAATAAGTCAGTACTGAGGGAGTGCTGCACTGTCAGAGGGTCAGTACTGAGGTAGTGCTGTACTGTCAGAGGGTCAGTACTGAGGGAGTGCTGCACTGTCAGAGGGTCAGTACTGAGGCAGTGCTGTTCTGTCAGAGTGTCAGCTCTGATGGAGTGCTACACTGTCAATGGGTCAGTTCTGATGGAGAGCTGCACTGTCAGAGGTTTTGTCCTGAGATTGGGCCACACTGTCGGAGGGTCAGTACAGGGTCACTTCCACACTGTCAGAGAGTCAGTACTGTTATAAGTGAATTCTGTCTAGGTATTCTAAATCTCCGGAGAATAGTCCCTGACACTCGGCTAACTACTCTACACTTGGGCTATGGTTCAGATCAACCGAGTTCTGCCTCCACACTCTGCCGACCGCGGACTGTCCTTTAACCCTTGACTTCAAGGGAGACTGTCCACAAGGTCCCGTCCTAGGAGGCGAACTCCAAGCTGTCAGCACCAGCCCTCATCCCCTCCGGCTACCGCTTTTCCCGTGGCAAATCGAAATGCTGCGAGACACACAAATGAGCAACGGATGTTTATTTCAAACTTGCAAGTTTGGGCGGCTTTCAAAAAATAAAGCTTCAGAAAATCGCGCTGGAAGATTTTACAGCACTGATATTTATACATTATTTTTACATGTAAAAACATTAATGACAATTCCATTGGTTAAAACATTTCACGCTTTTCTCTGCCAACGCTTTGATTTATATTGTTTTTAACAATTCCATTGGTCAAAACCTTTCACACTTCTCTCTGCCAACGCTTTGATTATCTGTATGTTTCTAATATTCTGAGAGCTTCTATTGTATCATGGCCACCTGTTTCTTAAACATTACATTATTTTTCTCTATCCCAGGCCTTGGTTATCTGTATGTTTTTAATATTTTAAGAGCTTCTATTGTATTATTGCCAAGGTTACCTAGCTTCATAGCAGCCTAGTTTTAATTAACAGCTTACGTCAGTTTCATTCAAGGTTACAAACCGCCATGTTTTTGACATAACAGTTTCTCCCTGTTTCCAGGCTAACTTACATTCAGTCTCACAGTTCGCCCTTACTTATTAACCCTTAGTTAAACTGCAGAAATTACATCACCCATATCAGTACAGAGGGAGTGCATCACTATCAGAGGATCAGTGTGGTGGGAGTGCAGCATTGTCAGAGGGTCATGATTGTGGGAGTGCAGCATTGTCAGAGGGTCAGTGTGGAGGGAATGCAGCATTGTCAGAGGGTCAGTGTGTGGGAGTGCAGCATTATCAGGGTTTCAGTATGGGGGGAGTGCAGCATTGTCAGAGGGTCAGTGTGGAGGGAGTGCAGCATTGTCAGAGAGTCAGGACGGGGGGACTGCTATGCAGTGAGAGAGTCAGCAATGATGAAGTGCACACTCTCTGCTGGTCAGTGCTAATGGGTGGCCATGCTGTCAGAGTGTCGCACTGTGAGAGGGTTACTACTGTGGGAGCGCTGCACTGTGAAAGGGTTAGAAATGAGGGATCACCACACACTGACGGGGTAATTACTGAGGGATCACCGCGCTGTGAGAGGGTCAGTACTGATGGAGCGCCACACTATGTGTCGGACAGTCAGTACTGAGTGATTGCTGCATTGCCAGAGGGTCAGTACTGAGAGAGTGATGGACTGTCAAAGGGTCATTACTTAGGGAGCGCTACTTGGTCAGTGTGTCGGTTCTGAGGGTGTTGTTTCAGAGGGTCAGTACAGAGGGAGTGCTGCACAGTCAGAGAGTCAGTACTGAGGGAGTGCTGAACTGTGAGAGGGTCAGTACTGAGGGAGTGCTGCACTGTCAGAGGGTCAGTACTGAGGGAGTGCTGCACTGTCAGAGGGTCAGTACTGAGGGAGAGCTGCACTGTCAGAGAATCAGTGTGGAGGGAGTGCTGCATTGTCAGAGTGTCAGTGTGGAGGGCGTGCTGCACTGTCAGAGGGTCATTTCAGAGAGAGTGCTACACTATCAGAGGGTCAGTACTGAGGGAGCGTTGCACTGTCAGAGGGTCAGTACAGAGACAGTGCTACACTGTCAGAGGTTCAGTACTGACGGAGTGCTGCACTGTCAGAGGGTCAGTACTGAGTGAGTGCTGCACTGTCAGAGGGTCAGTACTGAGGGAGTGCTGCACTGTCAGAAGGTCAGTACTGAGGGAGAGCTGCACTGTCAGAGGATCAGTGTGGAGGGAGTGCAGCATTGTCAGAGGGTCAGTACTGAGGGAGTGCTGCACTGTCAGAGGGTCAGTACTGAGGGAGTGCAGCACTGCCAGATGGTCAGTACTGACGGAGTGCTGCACTGTCAGAGAATCAGTGCTGAGGGAGTGCTGCACTGTCAGAGGGTCACTGATGAGGGTGTGCAGCACTGTCAGAGCGTCAGTATTGAGGGAATGCTGCACTCTAACAGGATCAGTACTGAGGGAGTGCTGCACTATCAGAGGATCAGTGTGGAGGGAGTGCAGCATTGTCAGAGGGTCAGTAGTGAGGGAGTGCTGCACTGTCAGAGGGAGACTGCTGAGGGAGTGCAGCACTGTCAGAGGGTCTGTATTGAGGGAATGCTACACTGTAAGAGGTTCAGTACTGAGGGAATGCTGCACTGTCAGATGGTCAGTTCTGAGGGAGTGCTGCACTGTCAGAGTTTCAGTACTGAGGGAGTGCTGCACTGTCAGACGGTCAGTACTGAGGGAATGCTGCACTGTCAGACGGTCAGTTCTGAGGGAGTGCTGCACTGTCAGAGGGTCAGTACTGAGGGAGAGCTGCAATGACAGAGGGTCAGTACTGAGGGAGTGCTGCAGTGTCAGAGCATCAGTATTGAGGGAATGCTGCACTTTAAGAGGATCAGTACTGCGGGAGTGCTGCACTGTAAGAGGATCAGTGTGGAGGGAGTGCAGCATTGTCAGAGGGTCACTACTGAGGGAGTGCTGCGCTGTCAGAGGGTCAGTACTGAGAGAGTGCTGCACTGTCAGAGGGTTAGTGCTGAGGGAGTGCTGCACTGTCAGAGGGTCAGTACTGAGCGAGCGTTGCACTGTCAGAGGGTCAGTACTGAGGGAGTGCTGCACTGTCAGAGGGTCAGTACTGAGGGAATGCTGCACTGTCAGACTGTCAGTTCTGAGGGAGTACTGCACTGTCAGAGGGTCAGTACTGAGGGAGAGCTGCACTGTCAGATGGGCAGTACTGAGGGAGTGCTGCACTGTCAGAGGGTCAGTACTGAGGGAATGCTGCACTGTCAGACTGTCAGTTCTGAGGGAGTACTGCACTGTCAGAGGGTCAGTACTGAGGGAGTGCTGCACTGTCAGAGGGTCAGTACTGAGGGAGTGCTGCACTGTCAGAGGGTCATTATTAAGGGAGTGCTGCACTGTCAGAGAGTCAGTACTGAGGGAGTGCTGCACTGTCAGAGGGTCAGTACTGAGGGAGTGCAGCACTGCCAGATGGTCAGTACTGAGGGAGTGCTGCACTGTCAGAGAGTCAGTGCTGAGGGAGTGCTGCACTGTCAGAGGGTCAGTACTGAGGGAGTGCTGCACTGTCAGAGGGTCATTATTAAGGGAGTGCTGCACTGTCAGAGAGTCAGTACTGAGGGAGTGCTGCACTGTCAGAGGGTCAGTACTGAGGGAGTGCAGCACTGCCAGATGGTCAGTACTGAGGGAGTGCTGCACTGTCAGAGAGTCAGTGCTGAGGGAGTGCTGCACTGTGAGAGGGTCACTGATGAGGGTGTGCAGCACTGTCAGAGGGTCACTGATGAGGGTGTGCAGCACTGTCAGAGCGTCAGTATTGAGGGAATGCTGCACTCTAAGAGGATCAGTACTGAGGGAGTGCTGCACTGTCAGAGGATCAGTGTGGAGGGAGTGCAGCATTGTCAGAGGGTCAGTAGTGAGGGAGTGCTGCACTGTCAGAGGGTCTGTATTGAGGGAATGCTGCACTGTAAGAGGTTCAGTACTGAGGGAATGCTGCACTGTCAGATGGTCATTTCTGAGGGAGTGCTGCACCGTCAGAGTTTCAGTACTGAGGGAGTGCTGCACTGTCAGAGGGTCAGTACTGAGGGAATGCTGCACTGTCAGACGGTCAGTTCTGAGGGAGTGCTGCACTGTCAGAGGGTCAGTACTGAGGGAGAGCTGCAATGACAGAGGGTCAGTACTGAGGCAGTGCTGAAGTGTCAGAGCATCAGTATTGAGGGAATGCTGCACTGTCAGAGGATCAGTGTGGAGGGAGTGCAGCATTGTCAGAGGGTCAGTACTGAGGGAGTGCTGCGCTGTCAGAGGGTCAGTACTGAGAGAGTGCTGCACTGTCAGAGGGTTAGTGCTGAGGGAGTGCTGCACTGTCAGAGGGTCAGTACTGAGGGAATGCTGCACTGTCAGAGGGTCAGTACTGAAGGAATGCTGCTCTGTCAGACTCTCAGTTCTGAGGGAGTACTGCACTGTCAGAGGGTCAGTACTGAGGGAGAGCTGCACTGTCAGATGGTCAGTACTGACGGAGTGCTGCACTGTCAGAGTGTCAGTACTGAGGGAGTGCTGTATTGTCAGAGTGTCACTGCTGATGGAGTGCAGCACTGTCAGATGGTCAGTATTGAGGGAATGCTGCACTGTAAGATGGTCAGTCCAGAGAGAGTGCTGCACTCAGAGGGTCAGTACTGAGGGAGTGCTGCACTGTCAGAGGGTCAGTACTGAGGGAGTGCTGCACTGTCAGAGGGTCATTATTAAGGGAGTGCTGCACTGTCAGAGGGTCAGTACTGAGGGAGTGCTGCACTGTCAGAGGGTCATTACTAAGGGAGTGGTGCACTGTCAGCGCATCAAGCTGGGGGATACCTGCATTGTAAGAGAGTCAGTACTGAGTGAGTGCCACACTATCAGATGCCCTGAATGGCCTAATTTCTGCTCCCATGCCTTGTGGTCTACGAGGAATATTGGGAATTGTTCAGTACATTTCTGCTTCTGCGTCCTACAGACCCTGCTCAGCAATGACTCCCGTGTCCAGATTCCAGAGACTGTGTTCAAACAGACCGTCTTCATTTGGTTTTTGAACTTGAAGAGGTTCCACCCTCTTTTCCCAGGGTTGGAGGGTTCGTTTCACGTGACTGACCTGCCAGCTCAAAGGGATATTTTCATGCTGCAGGGCTGAGGTTTATTCCTCAGCTTCCGTCTGCTCATCCCAAATGGATCCCACTGCCCCACACTCAGCACAGTCGTGTGTTCCTTATTTCTGAGCTTCCCAATGCTCATCCACTTCCAGAATGACATCCCACACTCCTCCAAACCGTATCGCAGGCTAATTGCCTGGCAGAGAGGAACGCTAAGAGTGGAAATAAAAATCTGAAAATTCCTTACAGTGACATTAAGGATGAATTGATAATGAGAGAAAGAGTAGGTTGTGGAAGACAGTGAGAGTTTGTGCATGGACCCAGAGGGTGTAGTGAATGGATGCATTTTGTCAGTGCTCATTGAGACAGGGTTGATATGAAATCGTGGAGATGCTCTGTGATATAATTACATGAATAAGCATATATAGAGAGAGAGATGGTTCTGAGTGATCTGGCCTTCTTACAACCCAATAAATCTCCAAAGACGGTGGAAATGTATCTCAGTTTACCGAATGAGGTGATGGAGGAAGTAGCAGGTACACGAGCAAACATTTTCAAATCCTCTCTGGCCACAGGAGAGTTGTCTGCAGACTGACCATGTGGTACTGTTATTCAAGAGGGAGCATGGGATATACCAGGCAGCTCCAGGCCAGTCAGGCTAATATCGTGGGTGGGACTTCTGTTGGAAGCAATTTTGGGAGATAGAATTAATCAGCATTTAAAGAGACTGGAGTTCAGGAAGAACAGTCAGAATGGTTCTGTTCAGGGGAGGTCAGGTCTGACCAATAGGATTGCACTGTTTAAGGAGGTGACAAGGTGTGTAAATAAGGGCAATACTTTCCTGTCGTCACTTGGAGGTCAGTCAGGCTTTTATCAGGATCCATACCGGAAACTGATAGTGAACATAAAAACTCAAGATTCAAGGAATTTGGCGCAGAATGCTGAGTGACAGGAAGCAGGCAGTGATGGCCCAATGAGAAATCTCTGTCCGTTCATGTCTCACTGTTGGGGTCTTGCTGATGTGGCTGATAGAAAAGATTTAGGTTTGAATGGTGGATGGTTAATCATTGGGTTCATGAATGATATGAAGATTGGTTCGGTGATAAATACTGAGGAGGATAGCCTTAGGTTACAGAAGGATGGAGATGGCCTTGTCAGATGGACTGATCAGTGACAACGGGTGAGGGGCCTGAAGACTGGAGGGTGATTAATGATGGGCCATTATTGAAGTAAGGCTGCAAGGAACAGCCATTGTACTATGGAGCTGTGAGCCTGATGGCAGTGGTGGGTCAGCTGTTGGAGGGCATTCTGAGAGACAACTTACATACATTTGGAAAAGCAAGAATTGATTAGCGATGGTCAGCTTGGCTTTGTTTGTGGAATTGATGTGTCCAACTTGATGGAGCTTTTGAAGGGATGACCAAGGAGACAGATGAGAAGGTTTCACATGGGAGACTGCTTAGTGAAAGGTTAGATGGCATGACATCCAGGGAGAGAGGACAGCACGGTTTGATTTTAACTCCCGGTGACAGTTTGTATGGAGTTTACACATTCTCTCTGTACCTGTACGCGTTTACACCGGGTGCTTCAGTTTCCTCCCACAGCCCAAAGATGCCATGGGAAATGCAGTATTACAGGGATAGAGTAGAGGATGTGAGTCTGGGTTGGATGCTGTTCAGACAATCAGTGTGGGGCCAATGGACAGAATGGCTTGCTTCTCCACTGTAGGAATTCTAAAATTAATCCAGAGAGATAAGTCATGTTCCGGTGATCTGGGCTCCAGTCTTGGACAGGGGTGGATGTGGGCCCTTACCGTCTGAAGTGGTTTGAACACAGTCTGAGGGGGGAGCTGGGCTGAGACCTGAAGTGTTGAGGGTGTGAATGCTTTGTGGAGCTACTGTCTGAGGGACTTTGGTGATTAAACCCAACAAAGTGGTGCTTTCTTAGATATTGGGGGGGTATTTTCTGAGGTACTGAGGGAGCACTTTCTGAGGTACTGAGGGAGCACTGTCTGAGGTACTGAGGGAGCACTGTCTGAGTTATTGAGGGAGCACTTTCAGAGGTATTGAGGGAGAAATATCTGAGGTATTGAGGGAGGACTTTCTGAGATATTGAGGGAGCACTGTCTGAGGTATTAAGGGTGTAATATCTGAGTTATTAAGGGAGAACTATCTGAGGTATTGAGCGAGCACTTTCTCAGGTACTGAGGGAGCACTGTCTGAGGTTTTGAGGGAGCACTATGTGAGGTATTGAGGAAGAACTACGTGGGTATTGAGGAAGCACGTTCTGAGGTATTGAGGGAGCATTATCTGAGGTATTGAGGGAGAACAATCTGAGGGATTGAGGGAGCAATTTCTGAGGTACTGAGGGAGCACGTTCTGAGGTATTGAGGGAGCACTTACTTAGATATTGATGGAGCACTGTCTGAGATATTGAGGGAGAACTTTCTTAGACATGGAGGGAGCACTTTCTGAGGTAATGTGGGAGCAATTTCAGAGGTATAGAGGGACCACTATCTGAAGTATTGAGGGAGCACTGTCTGAGGTATTGAGGGAGCACTTTCAGAGGTATTGAGGGAGCACTTTTTGATGTACTGAGGGAGCACTTTCTGAGGTATTGGGGAGCACTGTCTGAGGTATTGAGGGAGAACTATCTGAGGTACTGAGGGAACACTATCTGGCGGTACAGAGTGCCGAGGATAGAAAGGAACAGATGCAATTCCCTGATCATTTCCTCAGGGCCCTCTGGTGTTGTAACTTGAAATGGAAGCCACTCCCCATTTCAGAAGATTCAGATCATTTTAAACAATCAATGAAAAATAACAGCAGAATGTGTCTGAAACATGGTTTGGAGGAAAACGTTCATCAATCTATTGTTACTTGTTGCTTGGAGACTTTTAAGAAATGCAGGCACCCAAACAGACTAATGCTGTCGATGCAAGAGGTGGGGCAAGATCCAACAAGTCTCTCTAGCTGCTGTCTGTCTCCGTGGAGCAGTCACCATGTGAGATCAGGGTTCAGTCCTCAGAGAAATCATTTCTTTATCAATACCTCAACCATGCCTTTACAGCTGTGTGTATGACAGAGAAACAGAGAGAGAGAGAGAGAGACTGCCCGTGGTTGTGTGTGTGAAAGAGTGGAAGCATGTGTATTTCTGTGTGTCTGTATATGTTTGCGTGAGAGAGAAAGTGCATGTTCATGTGAGAGTGTGTGGCTGTGTGTGTTTTTGAGGGTGTGTGTGTCTCTGTGTGCATGTGTGTGAGTGAGAGTGTGTATGAGAGAGTGTTTATGTGTGTGAGGGAGAGTGTATCTGTGTGTGAGAGTGTGTCTGTGTATGTGAGAGAGAATGTGTCTGTGTGTCTATGTGTCTGTGTGTCTATGTGTGTGTATGAGAGTGTATCTTGTGTGAGAAAGAGTGCGTATGTGTGTGAGAGAGTGTGTGTGCATGTGTGTGAGAGAGTGAGTGTGCATGTGTGTGAGAGAGTGAGTGTGTCTGTGTGTGTGGGAGAGTGTGTGTGCCAGTGTGTGTGAGAGAGAGTGTGTCTATGTGTATTTGAGGGAGCATGTGTCTGCGTGTGTATGTGTGAGAGAGAGAGAGTGTAACTGTGTGTTTATGTGTGTGTGTGAAAGAGCGTCTGTGTGTGAGAGAGATTGTGTGTCAGTGTATATGTGTGAGAGAGAGAATGTGTGTGTGCCAGTGTGTGTGTGAGAGAGTGTGTCTATGTGTATTTGAGGGAGCGTGTGTCTATGTGTGTACGTATGTGTGAGAGAGAGTGTAACTGTGTTTTTATGTGTGTGTGTGAGAGAGAGAGTGTGTCCATGTGTGTGTGTGAGAGAGTGTGTCTATACGTGTTTGAGGGAGCGTGTGTCTGCGTGTGTATGTGTGTATGAGAGAGAGTAACTGTGCATTTATGTGTGTGTGTGACAGAGAGCGTCTGAGTGTGTGAGCGAGTGTGTGTCAGTGTGTGCGTGTGAGAGTGTGTGTGTTTGTTTGAGGGATCGTGTGTCTGTGAGTCTGTCTGTGTGTATGTGTGTGAGAGAGAATGTCTGTGTGTGAGAGACAGAGAGTATGTGTGCGTGTGAGAGAGAGTGTCTGTGAGTGTGTGAGAGACAGAGTGTATGTGTGTGTGAGTGTGTGTGTGTCTGTGTGAGAGAGAGTGTGTGTCTGTGTGTGCGTGAGAGAGTGTGCCTGTGTGTATGTGTGTGTGTGTGTATGTGTGTGTGTGTGTGTGTGTGTGTGTGTGTATGTAAACTAGCCAATCTTATCAGGTGCCCATGAATATAAAACCCAGCTGCTGTTTCAGGTGAATTGGTCCGTGTGTCTCCAAAAACACAAAGGCTGCGAGAGTGCCTTAACTGGGGGAAAGAGAGTGCTGTTCATTCCAGTGGGGATTCATCCAGTAAACCTTCCCCACACACTAACATCCCTCTGGCAATGCAGTGACTAGTCCTGCACACAGTGCTCCAGGTACAAACCAATGTAATGTCACCGTAGTCTTACCAGACCATGGGACAGCTCCTCATTACAGAGCGGTGTCTGGTGGTGTTTTATTCAGAGGGTCACCATGGCCCCAGCTGAGAGGAGAGGGAGGGAAGGAGAGTCATTCACAGTAACTCTACCTAGTGTGGTAAGCTAACCGCCCAGCCAACTGAGCTAACCGACCTCACTCCAGGGGCAGGCCCTGTATAACCCAATCATTGCCAGCCTGCACCTCAATAGGAGCCAGGAGCAAGGCCATTCGGCCCCCACCCTAACCCAGAAGGGAGAGCACGGGAAGCTGATGAAGGAAACAAGCCCCTCCCATGTGGCCTTCTGAAATGGATCTGGAGGACATGGCAGACCTGGCCTGCTGTTTGCTTCCCCGGGATTGGCCTGCTCCACTTTATAGTGAGAGACTGAGGGGAACCTCGAGGAGATTTCACTTCTCACTGAGAGGCTGAAACTCCAATCCAAACCAGGCTGGTTCCCTCCGAGACTCACAGAAGAGTGCAGCACTCTACAGATCAGGCCCTTGTGGAGTCATAACCTCCAGTGAGGGGGCCAAGAGCTGGGAGATAGCGCTAAGAACATAACACCATCCGAAATAGGAACAGGAGGAGTCCATTCAGCCCCACTAGCCTGCTCTGCTATTCAATAGGATCGTGGATGATTCAACATTTGTTTCGGGAGCTGCAACCCGGACAGTACAGAGACAGAGAATTCTGCCATGAGGAATCATCAGACGAAAGCGTGCGAGCGCACACACACACACACACACACATACATAGATACACACACACACATACACACACACACACACACACACACACGAATTGTGGGATTCAAGCTGTCTGTGGGAACGGGGAGAGACAAAGGAGCAAAATGCTAGAGAGGGGTCTGATCCCACAGATTTCACTGCTTCCCTCTCTCTCTCTGCAGCTCTCATGTCTATTTCTGTGTTCCCAGTTCTCTCTCCCACATCTTTCCTTCAATCCCTATCTCTCAACATCTCTTCACACAAAGGATAATCAATGAGGCCATTCTGGGGCCAATCCTGAGGATCCTGAACAGGACCAGGATCATTTAATGGGGGAGCGGGGGATGATGGGCAGAAAGGACTCCAAGCCTTCTGTAGTTCTGGGACTGGGATCTTGCTGTACATTAAAACAGTCACAGGCCAGACAGTCAACCCAGACTCATTTACCGGTGTGAGAAAGTGAGGACTGCAGCTGTTGGAGAGTCAGAGTTACAAAGTGTGGAGAGTCGATGGTTCAAGCCTGACCTGCTGGGCTTTTCCAGCTCCACACTTTTCCACCCATTTCGCTCTGCCCCAGGGACTGGGGCTCACAGCAATGTTGGGGACAGTGAAATATTTGAGGGTGGCAAATTTGCTGAGGTAGGTATTTGGGAGGGAAGGTATTTGGGGAAGGGGATAAATTTAGGAGGACAGTGAAAATGAGGGGCAAATGTTTTTAGGGGGTTCAAAATTATTTCAGTTCTGTAATAAAGAAAAAGAGAAAGGGAGGGTGAGAAAAAGAGAGAGACAGGTAGAGAGAGTGGAGATGGAGAAGGGGGATGAGAGAAAGATGGCGCAGAGACAGACAGTGAGAGGGACGGTGTGAGAGAAAGGCAGATTGAGAGAAACAGACAGACAGGGAGAGAGAAGAACAAAGAGAGAAAGGGAAATCAGACTGAGACAAACAGGCGTTGAAGCATGGACAGACTGAAGGGGTGACACTCAGTATTCCAGTTGGCTCCAGCTATCTCTCTCTCAATGGTTTTTCACACTCCCTCTCTCCCATGCTCCTGGGGTTTGCTTCAGCTTGTTTCTCTCCCTCTCTCTCTCCCTCTCTCTGGATGGTCAGCCGGTCTCTGTCCCTTGCCATGTTTGTCACCTCAGAAAGCCTCCAGAAAATTCAAGAGATCAGTCTGCAGGTGATCCCTGGTGTTGTTCATTTCTGGATGGTTTCCCAGAACTTTCGATCGTTCTGGCCAATTCGGAGAATCCGTTAATAGTTTGAAGCATTGCTGATCATTTGGATGGCTTGTTGTTGTTAGTTTCTTTGTGTCGCAGGACCCGGTGCCTTCCTGTCTGGGCCCTCCTTGGTTTGGTGGAGACGTTGTTAGGGCTATGTCTGCCCAGGGGAACTGTTGCCTTTGACATTATGCTGATGGGATAACCATCTGGCTGCTGTCTGGCTTTTGTGAGTTGGGTGTATAACTTGTCCAATATACCCAGCATCTCTTGGCTGTCTATCTGTGTTTTAGCAAGGAGGCCGCAACATTTCACCCATTCCCCCTCCCCCACCCAGTCTTTTGAATGGAAAGTAGCTTATACAATGAATTACAAACCTAATTTTAAAAGCTGGTTATGTTTCTTGTCAGAGTAGCCTGCTGTTTGAGCGAAAGCCGTTTTGTATATTGGTCAAACCGATTGTCATATGGCTGATAAGTGATATCATAGAATCCCGACAGAATAGAAGTAGGCCCTTCAGCCCATCGAGTCCACAATGACCCTCTGAAGAGAATCCAACTCAGATCCATCCCCTGATGATATCCCTGAAACCCTGCATTTCCCATGGCTATTCCAGCTAACCTGAATATCCCTCGACACTATGGGCAATCTGTCAAAAATGTGCACCATTGAACAGTGGGAGAAAACCGATGCAGATGCAGGGAGAATGTACAAACTTCACACAGACAGTTGCTCAAGGGTGGAATCAAACCAAGGTCTCTGGCGCTGTGAGGTAACAGTGCTCACCACTGAGTAACTGGGGCACTCCTAACTGTTTCGACAAAACATATTCCGTTTTGAGAATCTATACAGAATTGGGATGCACAGCCAACATCCAGTGAGCAGAATAAATGCAAAGGAATGAGGCCTGCTGGCTCAAACTCCTGGAATTCCCTCCCTAAGGACATTGTGGGTCCACCACCTGCAATAGTTCAAGGAGGCAGCTCACCACCCAAACCAACTCCCGAGCAGCGACGTACAGGCAGTCAATACTGGGCCCAGCCAGGAACACTCAAACGCTGCAAATGAATGAAACGAATGTGATCACCCGGGGAGTTCCAGCCCCTGGGGGTGTATCCAGGTATTATTCAGCATGATCGTACCCATGTGTTGCAGCCTGTAACCCTAACCACCGGTATCCCGAGATATATCAAGGTGAGTGCAGTTAGGACCACAGCCGATGTGAGAGGAGCCGAATTGGTTAATGACAGGCGGTGGGAATGCCGTGGTGTGACGTGTTCCTTCACATTTACATAAGGGTTGTCCCTGTCAATGTTCCCTCTATCTCCACAGCATGTGGGATGGAATCATGATAACCCATCCAAATACCTTTTTTAATATAATTCCGATACTTTCGACTTCAAAGATCTCCATCCTAACTTTGTCACTCGGGATAATTGGAATCCTTCGTCCCAAGCCCAGGTGTCCCACCGAGAGTGTCCTTACAGCTGTTACTAACCCAGCCCTTGGTGAGCTGCTGTCACTGACAGTGAGAGACGTTGGTGTGGGTCTTCTCCTGGAACAAATATTGACGCTGTTTGTCACTAAGCCGGGATGGGACTTTTCTCGAGCAGTGAGTACCGTTGCCTTCATTTCATCACTTCGTTGCCCTCACTGTTGTCCCTCAGGGAGGGCTGAATGGCCTGGTGGACAAAGTCACATGGTGATTAATTTAGTTTGTTTGTCAACATCCAGTCCGTGTATGACAGCCTGTCGGCCTGTCTCATCCAAAAATGTATCTGAGTTTGAGACAGGATCAGACAGAGTAGACTTTTTGGTGCTGACCCCCAGCTGGGGGGCTGGAATGGCTGTTTTGTGCGAAGTGAGACCATCAGCTGTCTGACACTGGATAACCACAGGATTCATGGAATCTGAGTTCGGCTGTGGCTCAGGGCTGGGGGCAAAAGTGCAGTTAGCTGGGAGCAAGGCAGTAGCAGACCCCATCCGTGGGCGGGTGTAGATATGTCAGTGTGGGGCTTGTCGTTAGCTCCCTGGGGAGGTAGAATTCCAAAGGCACACACTATCCCATTCTGGAAGGTCTCCTACAGTGTGGAAACAAGCCATTTGGCCCAACAAGTCCACACCAACCTGCCGAAGAGTAACCCACCCAGAGCCATTCTCCCTACCCAATATTTATCCTTGACGAATGCACCTAGCACCACAGACAATTTAGCACGACCAATTCATCTGACCTGCGCATTTTTAGATTGTGGGAGGAAACCGGAGCACCCAGAAGAATCCCACACCGACACCGTGAGAATGTGCAAACGCCACACAGACAGTCACCCGAGGCTGGGTTCGAACCCGAGTCCCTGGCGCTGTGAGGCAGCAGTGCCAACCACTGAGCCACCATGCCACCCCAACTGAGTTTGTATGTTCTCCCTGTGTCTGCGTGGGTTCCTCTGGGTGCTCCGGTTTTCTCCCACAACCCAAAGATGTGCAGGTTAGGTAAATTGGCCATGCTCAATTGCCTATATTGTTCATGGATGTGTAAGTACGTTCCATTAGTCAGGGGTAAATGTAGAGTAATAGGGTAAGGGAATGAATTTAAAGTCTGGTTGAAGATTTGTAGCTCGGGTGTCCGTTGTTGTGGTTCTGTTCGCCGAGCTGGAAGTTTTTGCTGCAAACGTTTCGTTCCCTGGCTAGGGAACATCATCAGTGCTATTGGAGCCCCCTGTGAAGCGCTGCTTTGATGTTTCTTCCGGTATTTATAGTGGCTTGTTCTTGCCGCTTCCGGTGTCAGTTTCAGCTGTAGTAGTTTGTATGTGGGGTCCAGGTCGATGTGTCTGTTGATGGATGTTCTTGCCGCTTCCGGGTGTCAGTTTCAGCTGTAGTGGTTTGCATATGGGGTCCAGGTCCAGGTCCATGTGTCTGTTAATGGAGTTTGTAGATGAATGCCATGCCTCTAGGAATTCCCTGGCTGTTCTCTGTCTGGCTTGTCCTATGATGGTAGTGTTTTCCCAGTCAAATTCATGTTCCTGGTTGTCTGAGTGTATGGCTACTATGGATAGCTGGTCGTGTCGTTTTGTGGCTAGCTGATGTTCATGGATGCGGATTGTTAGCTGTCTTCCTGTTTGTCCTATATAGTGTTTTGTGCAGTCCTTGCATGGTATTTTATAAACTACATTAGTTTGGCTCGTGCTGGCTATTGGGTCCTTTGTTCTAGTGAGTTGTTGTCTGAGTGTGGAAGTTGGCTTGTGTGCTGTTATGAGTCCTAAGGGCCGCAGTAGTCTGGCTGTCAGTTCTGAGACGCTCCTGACGTATGGTAGTGTGGCTAGTCCTTTTGGTTGTGGCATGTCCTCGTTCCGTGGTCTATCTCTTAGGCATCTGGTGATAAAGTTGCGTGGGTATCCGTTTTTGGCGAATACCTTGTATAGGTGTTCCTCTTCCTCTTTTCGCAGTTCTGGTGTACTGCAGTGTGTTGTGGCTCTTTTGAATAGTGTCCTGATGCAGCTTCGTTTGTGTGTGTTGGGGTGGTTACTTTCATAGTTTAGGACTTGGTCTGTGTGTGTTGGTTTCCTGTGTACCCTTGTGGTGAATTCTCCGTTGGGTGTTCTCTCTACTAACACGTCTAGGAATGGGAGTTGGCTATCCTTTTCCTCTTCTCTCGTGAATCGTATTCCTGTGAGTGTGGCGTTGATGATTCGGTGTGTTTTTTCTATTTCTGTGTTTTTGATGATTACAAAGGTGTCATCGACGTATCTGATCCAGAGTTTGGGTTGGATTGGTGGTAGGTCTAACCTTTGCATCTGCTATGAGTCCCGAGATTGGTGATCCCATGGGTGTTCCGTTGATTTGTTTGTATATCTGATTGTTGAATGTAACGTGTGTGGTGAGGCACAGGTCTAGTAGTTTAAGTATGCCGTCCTTGGTGATAGGTTCCGCCTCCTGTGTTCTGTTATGTATGTCCAGTAGGTTGGCTATTGTTTCTCTGGCTAGGGTTTTGTCAATTGATGTGAACAGTGCTGTCACGTCGAATGATACCATGGTTTCTTCTTTGTCTATGTGTGTATTCCTGATGATGTCAAAGAATTCCTGTGTTGATTGTATGGAGTGTTTGGATCCGCTGACTAGGTGTTTCAGTTTTTGTTGTAGTTCTTTGGCTAGTTTGTATGCAGGTGTCCCTGGTAGTGACACTATGGGTCTGAGTGGGATGTCTGGTTTGTGTACTTTGGGTAGTCCGTAGAATCTGGGGGTGTTGTTGCTTTCAGGTTTCATTCTTTGCTGGTCCGCTTTGGTTATCTGTCCGTTTTTTTGGAGATTCCTTAGTGTGTTAATTATTCTATTGGTGAGTTGTGGTGTGGGGTCGGAATCCTTCATTTGGTAGGTGTTGGTGTCTGCGAGTAGTTGTTGTGCTTTATTGATGTAGTCTGATTTATCTAAGATGACCGTCATTCTGCCTTTATCTGCCGGTAGTATGATTATGTTCTTGTCATTTTTCAGTGCTTTCAGTGCTTCCCTCTCCTTGGTGTTGAGGTTATGTGTATGTCGTTTTCTTATCATCGTTGGTACGACCGTTTGTCTCACTGTTTGTTGTGTCTCTTCTGTCAGTCCATTGTTCCTGAGTGTGCATTCTAGTGCTGCGAGGTAGTCTGCTGTGTTGGCATCCCTGTAGTTGTATTTGTGTCCCTTGGCCAGTATAGTTCTTTCCGTGTCTGTGAGCTGTCTGTGGGAGAGGTTTTTAACCCAGGTGTGTGTTGTAGTGTCCTCCTGTTTGTGGGTTAGTTTGTCCATTTTTTCTTTTAGTGCCGTTTTTTTGCGAAGTGTTGTCCTGTTCTGTCCTATAGTGATAGCCTGTTCTATGGTCCGGGTCCATTCCTGAGTTTGGTTGGAATAATCTTCAGAGGGCCAGTGGACTTGTTGGGCCGAAGGGCCTGCTTCCACAGAGGAGGGATTCTATGATTCTATGACCGCTGAGACCCACCGCTAGTCACAGGCCTTCAGTCAGACTGTTACCCTCTGCTTCCTCCCATCAAGCCTATTGTGTACCCAGTTTGCCAACACCCCCTGGATTCCATGTGATCTAACCTTCCAGAGCAAGGTACCATGTGGAACCTTATCAAAGGCCTTCCTGAAATCTGTAGAGTCTACATGTACTGGCCTCCCCTCGTCAAACTTCCTGATCACTTCATCAAAGAACGCTAACAAATTTGTGAGGCATGGTCTCCCACACACAAGGCTATGCTGACTACTCCCAATCAAAAGCTATATTTCCAAATGCATATATATCTAATATCTCAGAATCTTCTCAAGTAACTAACTTACCATGGATGTTCGGCTTAGTGATTTGTATTTCCCAGGTTTTTCTTTGCAGCCCTTCTCGAATAAGGGCCCAATTGTTGCTTCCCTCCAATCTTCCGGGACCTCACCCGTGACCAACAGTGATGCAAAAAGATCAGCCAGGGACCCCACAATTTCTTCCCTCGCCTCTTACAGTGTCGTTGGATATATTTGGTCCGGACCAGGAGATTTATCCACCTTCATACATTCTAATGCATTCAACACTTCCTCTCCTGTGATATGGATTGTTCACAAGAGGTCATCACTAACTTCCCCAAGTTCCCAAGCCTTTGTGTCCTTCCCCAAGGTCAACACAGAGGTGAAATAACTCCTGCAATTCTGCACATACATAGCCGCTTTGGTCCTTGAAGAGTCCTAGTCTCTGTCTAGTTATTCTTTTTCCATTAATATACTTCAAGAATCTCTTTGGATTCACCCAAATCTTCTCAGCCAAGGTCATCTGCCCTTCTGATTCCCTTCTTCAGTAAACTCTTGTATCCCCAGGGATTCCCTTGACCCCAGCTGCCTGTACCTGAGCCATGCTTGCTTTTTTCCTGTTTAAAGCCTCAATGTCTGTTGTCATCCAGGGTTCCTTCTTCCTGCCAACCTTACTCTTCACATTCACAGGAACGGACAGATCTTGAACTGTAGCTATCCCACAGTTAAAGAACTTCCACGTGCAAGAGGTCACTTTGCCTGCAAACAAACTTCTCAAAACAACCCCTGCAAGCTGCTGTCTAATTCCGTCAGAATGTGCTGTGCCCCAATGTAGATCTAGCACCTGGGGAACATGTTGTCTTACTCCACAATGTTTACAATATTAATAGAACTATGGCCACTGGTTCCAAAGTGCTCCGCCATTGTCTCCTCAACTCCAAACACTCTGGTTGGGTTGTTTACCTTGTTTATGGAAGTAACTGGACAACACCACCAGCATCTCAATGTTCACTTGTGACACTTTATCTCTTCCATGTGAAGGAATGGGACCCACAAATCTCCATTTACTCTGGCTATCATCAAAATTCCCAGGAACAATACGGCCCAGATTATCAGTGCGCCCAGTTAACTGAAGCAAGTCACAGAAAGGGTTCAAAGTGAATTTCACTGAAACGGTTCTCAAGTAAATATCACAGATTAATTTGAGAAAGGACTTAGATCTGGAAGAAAGCTTCCTCGAAGTGTCTCCATCTAACCCTCTGGAGATTGACAGCACATCGTGTTGTCTCAATGTTGTCACAGTCAAATACACAAACGACAGGCTTAAATATTCATATTTCCATCTCACTGGGAGAGGTGGGGAAGGGAGGGGGAGATTGCTTTGTTGGGTGGGGATCAGTCAGGGAGGGAGAGTGTTGGAAAGAGATGAGCCAGGCTGGGGGACTAGCTAAGGAGAGGCAGATTGAAGAGTTGGATGGAGATTAGTCAGGGAGGGGGTGATTTACTGTTGTGCAGGGATCATTCAGGGAGAGTTGGATTACAGTGTTGGGTTAGGATCAGTCAGGGAGGGGGTGAGTGCAATGTTGGGAGGATCAGTCATGGAGGGGGAGGTTACAGTGTTGGGTAGGGATCAGTCAGGGACGGGGTGAGTGCGGTGTTGGGGAGGGATCAGTCAGGGAGGGGGAGATTGCAGTGTTGGGTAGGGATCAGTCAGGGAGGGGTGTATTGTTGGGTCGGGATCAGTCAGGACGGGGGGTGAGCGCAGTGTTGGGGAGGTTCAGTCAGGGAGGAGGAGATTACAGTGTTGGGTAGGGATCAGTCAGGGAGGAGGAGATTACAGTGTTGGGTAGTGATCAGTCAGAGGGGAGTTTGCAGTTTTGGGTAGGTATCAGTCAGGGAGGGTGAGATTGCAGTGTTAGTTAGGGATCAGTCAGGGAGGGGGAGACTGCAGTGTTAGTTAGGGATCAGTCAGGGAGGGGGTGATTACAGTGTTGGGTAGGGATCAATCAGGGAGGGGGAGATTGTAGTGTTGGGTAGGGATCAGTCAGGGAGGGGGTGATTACAGTGTTGAGTAGGGATCAGTCAGGGAGGGGGAGATTGCAGTGTCGTGTAGAGATCAGCCTGAGAGGGGCTGAGTGCAGTGTTGGGTAGGGGTCAGTCAGGGAGGGGGAGATTTTAGTGTTGGGTAGGGATCAATCAGGGAGGGGGAGATTGTAGTGTTGGGTAGGGGTCAGTCAAGGAGGGGGAGATTGTAGTGTTGGGGAGGGATCAGTCAAGGAGGGGGAGATTGCAGTGTTGGGTAGGGATCAGTCAGGGAGGGGGAGATTACAGTGTTGGGGAGGATCAGTCAGGGAGGGGGTGATTGCTGTGTTGGATAGGGATCAGTCAGGGAGGGTGTGATTACAGTGTTGGGTAGGGATCAGTCAGGGAGGGGGAGATTACAGTGTTGGGTAGGGATCAGTCAGGGACGGGGAGATTACAGTGTTGGGTAGGTATCAGTCAGGGAGGGGGAGATGGCAGTGTTGGGTAGGGATCAGTCAGGGACGGGGAGATTACAGTGTTGGGTAGGTATCAGTCAGGGAGGGGGAGATTGCAGTGTTGGGTAGGGATCAGTCAGGGACGGGGAGATTACAGTGTTAGGTAGGGATCAGTCAGGGAGGGGGAGATTACAGTGTTGGGTAGATATCAGTCAGGGAGGGGGAGATTGCAGTGTTGGGTAGGGATCAGTCAGGGAGAGGGTGATTACAGTGTTGGATAGGGATCAGTCAGGGAGGGTGTGATTACAGTGTTGGGTAGGGATCAGTCAGGGACGGGGAGATTACAGTGTTGGGTAGGGATCAGTCAGGGACGGGGAGATTACAGTGTTGGGTAGGTATCAGTCAGGGAGGGGGAGATTGCAGTGTTGGGTAGGGATCAGTCAGGGACGGGGACATTACAGTGTTGGGTAGGTATCAGTCAGGGAGGGGGAGATTGCAGTGTTGGGTAGGGATCAGTCAGGGACGGGGAGATTACAGTGTTAGGTAGGGATCAGTCAGGGAGGGGGAGATTACAGTGTTGGGTAGATATCAGTCAGGGAGGGGAGATTGCAGTGTTGGGTAGGGATCAGTCAGGGAGGTGGAGATTGCAGTGTTGGGTAGGGATCAGTCAGGGAGGGGGAGATTGCAGTGTTGGGTAGGGATCAGTCAGGGAGGTGGAGATTGCAGTGTTGGGTAGGGATCAGTCAGGGACGGGGAGATTACAGTGTTAGGTAGGGATCAGTCAGGGAGGGGGAGATTTTAGTGTTGGGTAGATATCAGTCAGGGAGGGGGAGATTTTTTTGTTGTGCAGGGATGGAGGGAAATGCTGAGGGCAAAAAGTGGACACGAGATTGATTTGGCAAATAGGTTTAGGGAGAATCCAGAGTGTTTTTACAAATGCAAAAAGGACAAAAGGTTCACTGGGGAGTGAATAGGGCCCCTCAAAGACCAAGACAGTCTGCACGTGGAGCTGCAGGTGATGGGGGAGATACTGAACACGTAGTTCCTGTAGAGAAGGACATGGAAGATATAGAACAGGATGATGGTTTGGGAAACTGCATTGGGAAATAGATGATATCTACTTGCAAAATGTCGATATTACAGAGAAGGAGGTGCTGGATGTCTTGAAAAGGTTAAAGGTGGATAAACCCCCAGGACCTGATCAGGTGTACCTGAGAACTCTGTGGGAAGCGAGAGAAGTGATTGCTGGGCCTCTTGCTGAGATATTTGGATCATCGATAGTCACGGGTGAGGTGGCTGAAGACAGGAGGTTGGCAAACGTGGTGCCACTATTTAAGAAGGGGGGTACGGAAAAGCCAGGGAACTACAGACTGGTTCACCTGACGTCAGTCGTGGACACGTTGAAGGTCGGATACATGAGGGACAGGAGTTACATGTGTTTAGAAATGCACTGTCTAATTGGGGATAATCAGCATTTCTTTGTGTGTGGGAAATCATGTCTCAAGATATTGAGTTTTTTTGAAGAAGGAACAAAAAGATTGATGAGGGCAGAGCGGTGGATGTGAGTGATATGGACTTCAGTAAGGTAGACGAAATGTTTGCACACGGGAGCTTAGTTAGCAAGGATAGATCTCATGGAATACAGGGAAAACCAGCCATTTGGATACAAAACTGGCTTTAAGGGAGAAGACAGAGGGTGGTGGTGGAGGGTTGCATTTCAGACTGGAGGCTTGTGAGCAGTGGTGTGCCGTAAGGATCTGTGCGGCGTCCACTACTTTCCATTAATGATATAAATGATTTGGAAGTGAACATAGCAGGTATAGTTAGTACGTTTGCAGATGACACCAAAATTGGAGGTATCGTGGACAGTAAATTATGTTACTTCACATTACAACGGGAACTAGATCAGTTGGGCCAATGGGCTGAAGAGTGGCAGATGGAGTTTAATTTAGACAAATGGGATGTGCTGAATGGGAGTCTGGTACAACTACTGCATTTAAAAGGCATCTGGATGGGTATACGAACAGGAAGGGTTGAGGGGAATTTGAGCCAAGTACTGGCAGATATGACGAGATTATGTTAGGATATGTGGGTGGTGTGGATGAGTTGGAAGGTAAGTCTCTGTTTCTGTGCTGTACATCTCTATGACTGTAAATGTTTACCACTATCCATTACCAGCCATACACTTCACTGTTTCCCCTCTTTACCTTGGTCAGTTCTCCCCTCAGCACATGTCAATGGCTTTGGTTGTGATTGTAGGGTGTGCTTTAGGGTCACTTTAAAAATCCATCATCTCACAGAATTCCACTACACTACAATTTCCCAGAGGATAGCTCAGTGTGACATTCCTCCTTCACTCAGCGTCATCACCCAACAGTCGATCTGAGACAGTCACGTCCCTGGCCATTTACACAATGTGTTATTTAAAAAAACACTGACACAAACAAAGATGAGTTCGGAGAACATCACTTTTGCCGATGTGACTGTCCCAGATTATACAAAGACTGAACTCTCCCAAAATTATCGCAGTGCCTTTGCATTACACAGGAATTCATTGGAATGTGTAACAGTGTTGAGCAATGAAATGCTGTTCGGCAGCATCAAAACTATTCTCCTGGTTGTGGTTTTGTGACATGTTACCCAGAATCTGTATTCAGGCTGATACAGCTTCATCATCTGAGGCCAAATACTTTCTCTGTGATGCCTTTATTACCCAGTACTGTCAGGGTTACCCATCCTGCACTCCCTGAGACTCCTCAAGGAGGTGTACAGTAGAATATTCATGTTCCACCTTTTGTTCCCCCTGTCACCACTAAATCTCATTTATCTCTGTGCCACAGTCCAGCCACCTTATTGCAGAGACTTTGTCCATTCCAATAAAAGAACATTACGATTGATTCTTTCCACAATTTCTTGTCACAGTCCAATTCACTGATGTACAGTTTCAGTTAAACTCTGCGTCTTCCTGTTCCTTTCTGCCTGTCTTCAGCTACATCGCCATTTTCTGTTTGGATTTGGAAAGCTCCTTTCACCTGAACTCTCTGCATCCTCTCTGTCAGTATACAGCCCTGTACGTAAACCGTGACTGGCCAGGACACTGCTCCCAGCAGGGTTGTTTCTAATTCTCTTGTGAGATATTGCTGTCTCCTTCTGGCCAGTGTGTATTCCCCACCCCGAGCTGCCCTTGAGCTGAGTGGCTTCCTGGATCATTTCGGCAGGAATTGAGAGTCAATCCCATTGCTCTGGGTCTGGATCGTGTGTAGGCCAGACCCGCTGCCTATTACAGATTTCCTTCCTGAAAGGATATGAGGCAGTTAGATGGGTATACTGGACACCGGCAATAACTTCTGGATGAACAGTCGGGAGAGAATAGCACGAGGCCATCAGCTGTCCCACTCATAGCTCACCCGTCAGTGAGTACTGATCCCAGTGTAGCATCAATCAAACCCCTTTCACCATGACCATTGTGTGATCCTGATACCTTTCTGCACTCTGGTGATATCACTCAGTCTCTCTCCCTGTGATATCCCTCACTGTGTGGGTGTAATTGCTGCCTCTGTCAGTGTCTCTCACTCTTGCAGCTACTCCAGATCCTGAGCTAACAGAATTCTCTACTCCAGAGAGACGCAGCAGCACAGGCCATGGATGGAGACTGGGATTTTCCAGGTCTCTGTGAGACTCAGTGCCATCCTCCATGTGTAACCCTCACTACATCAGTCTATTTTCCCATTCTGTCTATTTCTCTGTCTCCTGTAGGTATTCAGGAAGTTCCTGTCTCAGCCGAATTCATAACTCCTGTCTCGTCCATAACTGCATCAAAGCCAGTTGGTCAGCCAGATGGAGAAGGAGAGGGAGATCTGGAGCCTTCAGTAAATCCTGCAGCCGGTAAGATCACTCACAGTAAACAGCACAGGGAGGAGTTAGTGGCCTTCTGTATTCAGACCCAGAAGACAGGACATAGACACAGAGCTGGGCAAGGAACAGCAACATTCTAGGCTTCATTCCCACCATCTTGTGCTCTCATCTCCGCTGTACTGGTCCTCACTGAGACATCTCTCTCTCTCTCTTTCTCTGTCTCTCTCTCTCTCTCTCTCCGTCTCTCTCTCTCTCTGAGACTCTGTCTCTTTTTCTCTATCCCCTCTTTCAACCATTCTCTCTCTCTCTCCCCCCACCCTCTTTCTCTATCTCTCTTCCCCTCATTCACTCTCGCTCCCCCCCTCACACACTCTCCACCTCACCCTCTCTTTCACTTGACTCTCTCTCTCTCTCGTGTGCCTCACCCTCGTGTCCCTGTTTCTGTGCATCGCCATCTATCTCTGAGGAGAAAGTGAAGTCTGCAGATGCTGGAGATCAGAGCTGAAAATGTGTTGCTGGAAAAGCGCAGCAGGTCAGGCAGCATCAAAGGAACAGGAAATTCGATATTTCGGGCAGGACCTGCTGCGCTTTTCCAACAACACATTTTCAGCTCGCCATCTATCTCTCCCTATCTCGCTCTCCCCCCCTCTCTATCTATATTTCTCTCTCTCTCCCTCGTCCCCTTCTTACACTCTCTCTCTCACGCTCTCAGACCCTCTCTCTCATTTCTGTCCCCTCTCTCACTAACACGTGCACGTCTCTCCCTCTCGCTTGCCCCCCTCTCGCCTGTCTCTCTTGCTCGCACCTCGCTCTCCCCCTCTTTCACCCCTTATTCTCTCTCTCCTCTCTCTCATCTTCTCCCTCATCTCTCTACCCCCTCTCTCTACCCCCTCTCTCTACCCCCTCTCTCTAACCCCTCTCTCTACCCCCTCTCTCTGCCCCCTCTCTCTGCCTCCTCTCTCTGCCCCCTCTCTCTGCCCCCCTCTCTGCCCCCTCTCTCTGCCACCTCTCTCTGCCCTCTCTGCCCCCTCACTCTGCCCTCTCTCTCTGCCCTCTCTCTCTGCCCCCTCTCTCTGCCCTCTCTCTCTGCGCTCTCTCCCGACGCCCTTCTGCTGACACCTTTCTCTCCACCCCCACTCTCCACCCCCTCTCTCCACTCTCCTCTCTCCACCCCTCTCTCTCCATCCCCTCCCTCCAACCCCTTTCCCCACGCACTCTTTCCACCATCCTCTCTCCACCCACTCTCTCCCCCTTCTCTCCATCTCAGCTCTCCACCCTGGCTCTCCACTCTCCTCTCTCCACCCCCTCTCTCCACTCTCCTCTCTCCAACCGCGTCTCTCCACCCTCTCTCTCCACCCCCTATCTCCACCCTCTCTCTTCACTCTCCTCTCTCCATCTCCTCTCTCCTCCCTCATCTCTCCACCCTCCTGTCTTCACTCTCCTTTCTCCATTTCCTCTCTCCACCCTCTTCTCTCCACCCTCCTCTCTCCATCCTCTCTCTCCATCTCCTCTCTTCACTCTCCTCTCTCCACTCTCCTCTCTCCACCCCCTCTCTCCAACACCCTCTCTCCACCCTCCTCTGTCTCCAGCCACCTCTCTCCGCACCCTCTCTCCCCTCCTCTCTCCACCCCTCCTCTCTCCAATCCCCTCTCTCCACCCTCCTCTCTCCACCCTATTCTCCAACCCCCTCTCTCCACCCCCCTCTCTACCTCCTCTCTCCACCCCCGAACTCCACCATCCTCTCTGCACCCGCCTCTCTCCACCCCACTCTCTCCACCCCCGTCTCTCTATCGTCCACTCTGCACCGCTCTCTCACCACTCTCCGCTCTCTACCCCTCTCTCTCCACCCTCCTCTCTCCACCCCACTCTCTCCACCCCCACCTCTCTTCCCTCCACTCTCCACCCCTTTCTCTCCACCCTGCTCTCTCACCCTCCTTTCCACAAACCCCTCTCTCCACCACATCTCTCCACCCCCTCTCTCCCCCTCTGTCTTCACCCTCCTCTCTCCAACCCCTCTCTCCACCCTCTCTCTCCAACCCCTCTCTCCAACCCCTCTCTCCGCCCCCTCTCTCCGCCCCCTCTCTCCGCCCCCTCTCTCCGCCCCCTCTCTCCGCCCTCCTCTCTCCACCATCCTCTCTGCACCCTCCTCTCTGCACCCCTCTCTCTCCACCCCTCTCTCTCCACCCTGCTCTCTCCACCACCTCTCTCCACCCCAACTCTCCACTCTCCTCTCTCCACCCTCCTCTCTCCACTCTCCTCTCTCCACCCTCACTCTCCAACCCCCTCTCTCCACCCTCCTCTCTCTCCACCCTCCTCTCCCCACGCTCCTCTCCCCACCCACCTCTCTCCCCACTCTCCTCTCTCCACCTG
>NW_026869169.1:95412-112087 GCF_020745735.1 Hemiscyllium ocellatum | reverse complement strand
ACCTTGATTTAAGTTTCCAAAAGACAAGACCTCACACATCTACACTACATTACGTTTTCCATTTCTCGGCCCACTTCCCCACCTGATTAAAATCCTGCTGCAATTTCTGATAAACTTCCTCACTGATCATGCTCCCACTTACTTTAGTGTCATCTGCAAACTTACTAATCATGCATTGTACACTCCCAACCAAATCATAGATAACAAAGAGGAACGGACCCATGCTCCAGTCTGACAAGCATCCTTCCACTAAACCCTCTGCTTCCTACCATCAAGCCAACTGTGCATCCAATTGGCCTGTTCCCACAGCATTCCATGCGATATAACCTTCCAGAGCAGCCTGCCATGTGGAACCTTATCAAAGGCCTTACTGAAATCCATAGAGACTACGTCTACCGCTCGGCCCTCATCAACCTTCCTGGTCACTTCATCAAAGAACTCTAACAAATTTGGGAAGCATGATCTCCCACTCACAAGTCTATGCTGACCACTCCGAATCAAACCCTGTGTAAGTAATGGGTGCAGTCAATGGTGTGCTGTCCTTCATAGTAAGACGATTCGAGTACATAAGTAAAACCATCTTCCTACTGTTCTGGAGCCATGCTGAGAGAGCATTTGGGACACTCTATACAGAATTGGTCACCTTTGTAAGGAATGATCTCCATACCACAGACACGGGTGATGATAACATGAGAATAGAGTGAAGAAGCTGAGTGTTTAATCTATAGAACTGTGAGAGATTAAAACATAGTGATGCTGAAACACGAGCAGTGGCAGCGATCACTTATATCCAACCAGACATTGACAGGGAGAGAAATTCATACTTTATCCAGGATTGATTGGTTTGATTTAATACCACGTGTACCTCAGTACAGGGAAACACTTTATTTATGAGCAGTGAAGGCAGATTATAGTAAACATGGCCAGACAGATCATAGGGTGGAAATACACTTGGACAGAGTAAGGCATATGGGTTACACTGAACAGGACGTGCACTGGACAAGATCAACATGAACAAGATCAGCATTATTTGAACTTAGAGAGTCCATTCATCAGTCCAACGTGTCTTTCGTAATAGTTTATATACCTACATTAATTCTCCCCATGTTATTGTGCAGTCAGCGTGTGATCCCGTACTGAACGTCAGGTTACTCACAATCCCCAACAGCAGCCACAATACCTTCCATCTGAAACAGGTAGCCATTCCCATCAGCTTCTGCCCTATACAGAGAACACCAGGCTGGCTTCTCGGAGATAGAAGGTGCCTTCTTGAGACTTCACACATATGGCTTCCCTCCTCACCACGAGAAAACCAAATTAAAGTCCCACATGCGTATCATGAGCAACAGAGCCATGAGGAACAACGTGGAGCAGTCTGTCTGTGCAGCCTCTGCTCCAATTGTTTATCATGTTGGAGCATCAATTAGGAGACACCTCAGACTGCCGATACTGGAGATCAGAGTAGAGAGTCGATTGTTGGAAAAGTACAGCAGGTCAGGCAGCATCCGAGAAGCAGGAGAACCGACGTTTTGGGCATCAGACATTCATCAGGAATCAGCATCATTTACCTCATTTTGCCCCTTTGTAAGTGCATTGAGGTGGGAATGGCCTCCTACTGATCCTGTGTAAGTGACTCAAGGGACTGACTGGCTTCTTCCTCGTCCGATTGGACAGGGCCAAGGGCCTGATTGTGTTGCCCCTGGTTCCTGTATGACAGCTTGATGTGTTGACAAATGTGATGATGCTGTAGCTTTTAGAGGCTTTTTTATCCTGATTTATTTTAAGAGAGATATTGAACGATCGTTACGAAGCTGTCTAGTTAAGACCACTTGAGTAAACAGCGAGGGAGGCCTTGGGTTTATTTTAATGCAGCGAATGGGTGTGGCCAGCTCTCTCAGATTAGGATCACTGGGTTTTAGTTTCTCAGTAACATCAAAAATTATAGGGGTCTCCACAGAGTTGGAAGTTTCACAGAATGTCTCCTGGCTGCTACACTCTCTAAATTTTCTCGAGATGCTGTTTTCTATTCCTGCATTTTCCTTTTGTGGTTATTGGAATTTCCTATGTTGGACTAGTTCATTAGTAATAGCTCCTAGTTCTATTATTATGTTAAGCTGTCCAATAGAATTATGTTATTCTAAATTTCTCTTTCTTTGGTTTTATTTCATTTTCCGTGTTTAAATAAATGGCATTTTGCTCACCACCGAGTAGTTTGACCAGTCACATTGCATCTGGAACAGACACTTTATATTTCCTTTAAAATAAGAAAACGTAAGAATCTAGGCTACTGCCTTCAAATATTTTCAAGGGGCTCTGGTGTGGTCCATCACATTAGACTCCTTCTCTTCCTGAGTAATAGGCTGGAGGCACTGAATGGGCTGTTCCTGTTCTTCTCCAATAGTGTCAATGGGCTGAACGACTTCCTCATATTGCTGTGAAACCAGCGTGAGGTGCTGAGTGAACTATTGTTTTACTGTGGCAATGTGCAGTACCAGGCAGTGCTGTTACATGAATGTTACTGTCCCTTTAACAGCACAAGCTTCAATGGAGTCTGGTCTTCCTGCACACGGACACAGTCCAGTTCAGGAGCTGATGGGGGATAAAATGTTCTGAACATTGTGGAATCTTCAGTTACCATCCCCACTTCTGATCTTATGGTGGGGAGGGTGGGGGTGGGGAGACATTGATGAAGCAGCTGAAGATGTTTGTGAAGAGGAAGCTACCCTGAGGATCTCCCACAGAGGTGACCCAGGACTGAGATGATGAACATCTTCCTTTGTGCCATGTTTGATTCCAAACACTGGAGAGTTTACTCTGATTCCCATTAAGTTCAGTTTTGTTAAGCTCCTTGATGTCAAGAGAAGTTAGCCATTGCCTTGATATCAGGGCCAGTCACTTTTACCTGACCCCTTGTGTCAACCTCTTTTGTTCATATCAATAGGCCATGGTATAGGAACAGCAAGGGTTATCTTCAAACAGGTGGGATTGAATATCAGAATTTCTCTTCTCAACAGTGTTCGGGGAGCTCGATGACTGAAAGTATTTGAAGAGGAGGTAGATGGATATTGACCTGTCAGAGAGTTGAGGGCTAAGAGGAATTGGGTATGAAAGAGGATTTCAGACCGAGAACAGATCAGCCACAATCTTAGTGAAGGGCAAGGCATTTTTGGGGAGTGAATGACCTGCCCCTGTGTCTGATGTTCTCACATTCTGTTATTGGAAAGTTAGTGGGTGTTATTTTCATGAATGTTCTGTTTTTGAATGTTGCCGTCAGGGAGACCAGAGGATTTTGTGAGCCATCGCTGGGTGAGGTATGGGGACTGTATTCATAGTGAATTTGGGTCGACAACATGACCCACAAATGGAGCACAAGTTTTAGAGAGGGGAAGCTCTGTAAAGAGAGATGAGGAGCCTCTTTCATATCTATCCTGGGTTTTACAATTACATTCCTCAAATCACCTCAAAGCATGTGGGACAGTCTTGAAGGGCCGTATGATCTCCTCTGTTTCTGTGCACCAGGTTATAGAAGTAAGTAGTCTCTAAATGCTCCTGCCTAACAGGTTTAATTGCCTGAATGGAACACAGGAGCACGGGATTGAGGGACAGGAGTGAGTCATTAGATACTTTGAAAAAATCTCCACCAAGCACTAAGATTGTGGCTGATCAGGTTGGGGTCTCAGCCCCAGTTTCCTGTCTGTGTCCCATTATGCATGACTCACTTCTCTGTCAAATATTTACCTAATGCAGCTTTCAATCAATGTGAATATAGAGGCATGATAAACTACCAGTGAAGAGGATTCCCACTTGAAAGGTCCATTCAGAATTATTCGTTGTTCCTCTGATCGAATCAAAGCGTCATGCAGAATGGAAACAGACCCGTTAGTCCAATCTGTTCACTCCGATCAGATATCAAATCTGATCCAGTTCCATTTGCCAGCATTTGGCCAATATCCCTTGTCTTTCAGATACTTTTTAAATGTGCGATTGTAACCTACTTCACCACTTCCTCTGACAGCACTTTCTGAACACACACCACTCTGTGTGTGAAACATTTATCTTCAGTCCCTTCTAAATCATTCCCCCTCTCCCCTCCAACCTATGCTCTCCTGTTCTGGACTCCCCTACCCTGGGGAGCAGAGCGTGGCTGTTCAGTATATCCATGCCCCTGCTGGTATTATAAAACTCCATAATGTGACCTCTCAACTTCTGACACTCCAGGGGGAAACACCTCAACCTAATCAACCTCTCCCTAAAGCTCAAACCTCCAGTCCTGTGACATCCGTGTAAGTCATTTCTGCAGAAAACCGAGTTGTACGCAGTATTCTTAAAGTGGCCTCACCAACATCCTGTACAGATGCAACATGCCACCACAACTCAATGCTCTGACTGATTAAGGCAAATGTGCCAAATGTATTCTGCACCACTCTGTCTACCTGCGACTCCATTTTCAAGGAACAATGTACCTGCAGCCCTATGACCGTTTGTTGCTCAACACTCCCCAGGACCTGACCATTAAGTGTATAACTTCTGCCCTGATTTGCGTTCACAAAATACAAAACCTCGTATTTATCTAAATTAAACTTCATCTGTCAGTCCTTGCCCCTTTGTCCCATCTAATTGTGGTCTTGGTGTACTCTGAGATAATCTGCTACACCACCTTTCTGATGTAATCTGTAAACTTACTAACTATGGCCCCAATATCCACATCTAAATCCTTTACATAAATGATGAAATGCAGTGAACTCAGTCCTGATTCTTACAGCATACTGCTGCTCACAAGCCTCCAGTCTGAAAAATACCCCCTACCTTCAAGCCAACTGTGACTAGCTTCCTCTGTATCCCATGTGACTGAAACTTATTAATCTATCTACCAATCAGAATGAAATACTAGCTATGAAGATATGCTGAGTAGGTTAGGTTTATTTTCACTAGAAAAAAGAAGATGGGGCGCAATTGTTGCTTCCCTCCAATCTTCTGGGAGCTCACCCATGACTTACGATGATGCAAAAAGATCAGCCAGGGACCCCACAATGTCTTCCCTCGCCTCTTACAGTGTTGTTGGATATATTTGGTCAGGACCAGGAGATTTATCAAACTTCATACATTCTAATGCATTCAACACTTCCTCTCCTGTGATATGGATTGTTCACAAGAGATCATCACTAACTTCCCCAAGTTCCCAAGCCTTTGTGCCCTTCCCCAAGGTCAACACAGAGGTGAAATAACTCCTGCGATTCTGCACATACATGGCCGCTTTGGTCCTTGAAGGGTCCTAGTCTCTGTCTAGTTATTCTTTTTCCATTAATATACTTCAAGAATCTCTTTGGATTCACCCAAATCTTCTCTGCCAAGGTCATCTGCCCCCCGATTCCCTTCTTCAGTAAACTCTTGTATCCCCATGGATTCCCTTGACCCCAGCTGCCTGTACCTGAGCCATGCTTGCTTTATTTCTGTTTAAAGCCTCAATGTCTGTTGTCATCCTGGGCTCCTTATTCCTGCTAACCTTACTCTTCACACTCACAGGAACGGACAGATCTTGAACTGGAGCTATCCCACAGTTAAAGAACTTCCACGTGCAAGAGGTCCCTTTGCCTGCACACAAACTTCTCAAACCAACCCCTGCAAGCTGCTGTCTAATTCCGTCAGAATATGCTGTGCCCCAATGTAGATCTAGCACCTGGGGAACATGTTGTCTTACTCCACAGTGGTTACAATATGAATAGAACTATGGCCATTGGTTCCAAAGTGCACCCCCACTGTCTCCTCAACTCCGAACACTCTGGTTGGGTTGTTTACCTTGTTTATGGAAGTAACTGGACAACACCACCAGCATCTCAATGTGCACTTGTGACACTTTATCTCTTCCATGTGAAGGAACGGGGCCCACAAATCTCCATTTAATCTGGCTCCCATCGACATTCCTAGGAACAGTACGGCCCAGATTATCAGTGCGCCCAGTTAACTGAAGCAAGGCACAGAAAGGGTTCAAAGTGAATTTCACTGAAACGGTTCTCAAGTAAATATCACAGATTAGTTTGAGAAAGGACTTAGATCTGGAAGAAAGCTTCCTCGAAGTGTCTCCATCTAACCGTTTGGAGATTGACAGCACATCGTGTTCTCTCAATGTTGTCACAGTTAAATACAGAAAAGGACAGGCTTAAATATTCATATTTCCGCCTCACTGGGAGAGATGGGTCAGGGAGGGGGAGATTGATTTGTTGGGTGGAGATCAGTCAGGGAGGGAGAGTGTTGGAAAGAGATGAGCCAGGGTGGGGGACTAGCTAAGGAGAGGCAGATTGCTTTGTTGGGTGGAGATTAGTCAGGGAGGGGGTGATTTATTGTTGCGCAGGGATCATTAAGGGAGGGAGAGATTGCAGTGTTGGGTTAGGATCAGTCAGGGAGGGGGAGATGGCAGTGTTGGGTAGGGATCAGTCAGGGAGGGGGTGAGTGCAGTGTTGGGTAGTGATCAGTCGGGGAGTGGGAGATTGCAGTGTTGGGTAGGGATCAGTCAGTGAGGGGGAGATTGCAGTGTGGGTGAGGGATCAGTCAGGAATGGTGAGATTGCAGTGTTGGGTAGGGATCAGTCATGGAGGGGGAGACTGCAGTGTTGGTTAGAGATCTGTCAGGGAGGGGGAGACTGCAGTGTTGGATAGGGATCAGTCAGGGAGGGGTAGATTGCAGTGTTGGTTAGGGATCAGTCAGGGAGGGGGTGATTGCAGTGTTGGTTAGGGATCAGTCAGGAATGGTGAGATTGCAGTGATGGGTAGGGATCAGTCATGGAGGGGGAGACAGCAGTGTTGGTTAGAGATCTGTCAGGGAGGAGGAGACTGCAGTGTTGGATAGGGATCAGTCGGGGGGGAGATTGCTGTATTGTGTAGAGATCGGCACTGAGGGGGGCTGAATGTAGTCTTGGGTAGGGGTCAGTCAGGGCGGCGGTGAGTGCAGTGTTGGGTAGGGATCAGTCAGGGAGGGGGCGAGTGCAGTGCTGGGTAGGGATCAGTCAGGGGGGAGATTGCTGTGTTGGGTAGGGATCAGTCAGGGAGGGGGAGATTGTAGTGTGGGGTCGGGATTAGGCAGGGACGGAGAGATTGCAGTGTTGGGTAGGGATCATTCAGGGAGGGGGAGATTGCAGTGTTGTGTAGGGATCAGTCAGGGAGGGGGTGATTGCAATGTTGGGTAGAGATCAGTCAGGGAGGGGGAGATTGCAGTGTTGGGGAGGGATCAGTCAGGAAGGGGAGATTGCAGTGTTGGGGAGGGATCTGTCAGGAAGGGGAGATTGCAGTGTTGGGTAATGATCAGTCAGGCAGGGGGAGATTGCAGTGTTGGGTCGGGGTCAGTCAGGGAGGGGGAGAGTGCAGTGTTGGGTAGGGATCAGTCAGGGAGGGCGATATTGTAGAGTTGTTTAGGGATCAGTCAGGGAGGGGGAGATTGCAGTTTTGGGAAGTGATCAGTCAGGGAGGGGAGATTGCAGTGTTGGGTAGGGATCAGTCAGGGAGGGGGAGATTGTAGTGATTGGGTAGGCATCAGTCAGGGAGGGGGAGATGGCAGAGTTGATTAGGGATCAGTCAGGGTGGGGGCGATTGAAGTGTTGGGTAGGGATCAGTCAGGGTGGGGGAGATTGAAGTGTTGTGTAGGGATCAGTCAGGGAGCGGGTGAGTGCAATGTTGGGTAGGGATCAGTCAAGGAAGGGGAGATTGCAGTGTTGGGTAGGTATCAGTTATGGAGGGGATGACTGCAGAGTTGGGTAGGGATCAGTCAGGGCGGGTTTGATTGCAGTGTTGGCGAGGTATCAGTCAGGGAGGGGAGACTGCAGTGTTAGTTAGGGATCAGTCATGGAGGGGGTGATTGCAGTGTGGGTTAGGGATCAGTCATGTAGGAGGAGACTGCAGTGTTGGATCGAGATCAGTCAGGGAGGGGGAGACTGCAGTGTTGGATCGGGATCAGTCAGGAATGTTGAGATTGCAGTGTTGGGTAGGGATCAGTCATGTAGGAGGAGACTGCAGTGTTGGTTAGAGATCAGTCAGGGAGGGGAGACTGCAGTGTTGGATAGGGATCAGTCAGGAATGGTGAGATTGCAGTGATGGGTAGGGATCAGTCATGGAGGGGGAGACTGCCGTGTTGGTTAGAGATCTGTCAGGGAGGGGGAGACTGCAGTGTTGGATAGGGATCGGTCGGGGGGGGAGATTGCTGTATTGTGTAGAGATCGGCACTGAGAGGGGCTGAGTGTAGTGTTGGGTAGGGGTCAGTCAGGGAGGCGGTGAGTGCAGTGTTGGGTAGGGATCAGTCAGGGAGGGGGCGAGTGCAGTGTTGGGTAGGGATCAGTCGGGGGGAGATTGCTGTGTTGGGTAGGGATCAGTCAGGGAGGGGGAGATTGTAGTGTGGGGTCGGGATTAGGCAGGGAGGGAGAGATTGCAGTGTTGGGTAGGGATCAGTCAGGGAGGAGGTGATTGCAGTGTTGTTTAGGGATCAGTCAGGGAGGGGGAGATTGCAGTGTTGAGAAGTGATCAGTCAGGGAGGGGGAGATTGCAGTTTTGGGTAGGGATCAGTCAGGGAGGGGGAGATTGTAGAGTTGTTTAGGGATCAGTCAGGGAGGGGGAGATTGCAGTGTTGAGAAGTGATCAGTCAGGGAGGGGGAGATTGCAGTTTTGGGTATGTATCAGTCAGGGAGTGGGTGACTGCAGTGTTGGGTAGGGATCAGTCAGGGCGGGTTTGATTGCCAGTGTTGGGGAGGTATCAGTAAGGGAGGGGGAGACTGCAGTGTTAGTTAGGGATCAGTCATGGAGGGGGTGATTGCAGTGTTGGGTAGGTATCAGTCAGGGAGGGGGTGACTGCAGTGTTGGGTAGGGATCAGTCAGGGAGGGGGAGATTGCAGTGTTGGGTGGGATCAGTCGGGGAGGGGGAGATTGTAGTGTTGGACAGGGATCAGTCGGGGGGAGATGGCTGTGTTGGGTAGGGATCAGTCAGAGTGGGGGAGATTGTAGTGTTGGGTAGGGATCAGTCAGGGAGGGGGAGATTGCAGTGTTGGGTAGGGATCAGTCAGGGCGGGGGAGATTGTATTTTTGGGTAGGGATCAGTCAGGGAAGGGGAGATTGCAGTGTTGGATAGGGATCAGTCAGGGAGGGGGAGATTGTAGTGTTAGTTAGGGATCAGTCATGGAGGGGCAGATTGCAGTGTTGGGTTGGGATCAGTCAGGAGGGGAGATTGTAGTGTTGGGTAGGGATCTGTCAGGGGGGAGTTGGCTGTGTTGGGTAGGGATCAGTCAGGGAGGGGGAGACTGCAGTGTTAGGGATCAGTCATGGAGGGGCTGATTGCAGTGTTGGGTAGGGATCAGTCAGGAGGGGGAGATTGTAGTGTTGGGTAGGGATCAGTCAGGGGGGAGTTGGCTGTGTTGGGTAGGGATCAGTCAGGGAGGGGGAGATTGCAGTGTTGGGTAGGGATCAGTCAGGGAGGGGGAGATTGCAGTGTTGGGTAGGGATCAGTCAGGGAGGGGCGTGCAGTGTTGGGTAGGGGTCAGTCAGGGAGGGGGTGAGTGCAGTATGGTGTAAGGATCAGTCAGGGAGGGGGAGATTGCAGTGTTGGGTAGAGATCATTCAGGGAGGGTGAGATTGTAGTGTTGGGTAGGGATCAGTCGGGGGGAGATTGCTTTGTTGGGTAGGGATCAGTCAGGGAGGGGGAGATTGTAATGTTGGGTCGGGATCAGTGAGGGAGGGGGAGATTGTAGTGTTGGGTAGGGATCAGTCAGGGAGGGGGAGATTGCAGTGTTGTGTAGGGATCAGTCAGGTTCGGGGAGATTGTATTGTTGGGTAAGGTTCAGTCAGGGAGGGGGTGATTGCAGTGTTGTGTAGGGATCAGTCAAGGATGGGGAGATTGTAGTTTTGGGTAGGGATCAGTCAAGGAGGGGGAGATTGTAGTGTTGCGTAGGGATCAGTCGGGGTAGGAGAGATTGTAGTGTTGGATAGGGATCAGTCAGGGAGGGGGAGATTGTAGTGTTGGTTAGGGATCAGTCGGGGAGGGGGAGATTGCAGTGTTGGGTAGGGATCAGTCAAGGAGGGTGAGACTGCAGTGTTGAGTAGGGATCAGTCAGGGAGGGGGAGATTGCAGTGTTGGGTAGGTATCAGTCAGGGAGGGGGAGACTGTAGTGTTGGGTAGGGATCAGTCAAGGAGGTGAAGATTGTGGTGTTGGGTAGGGATCAGTCAGGGAGGGGGAGATTGCAGTGTTGGGTAGGGATCAGTCAGGGAGGGGGAGACTGCAGTGTTAGTTAGGGATCAGTCAGGGAAGGGGTGATTGCAGTGTTGGTTAGGGATCAGTCAGAGAGGGGGAGATTGCAGTGTTGGGTAGGGATCAGTCAGGGAAACGGAGATTGCGGTGTTGGGTAGGGATCAGTCAGGGAAGGGTAGATTGTCGTGTTGGATAGGGATCAGTCAGGGAGGGGGTGATTGCAGTGTTGGATAGGGATCAGTGAGGGATGGGGAGATTGCAGTGTTGAGTAGACATCAGTCAGGGAGGGGGTGAATTTTTTGTTGTGCAGGGATAGATGGAAATGATGAGGGCAAAGAGTGGACATGAGATTGCTTTGGCAAATAGGTTTAGCGAGAATCCAGAGTGTTTTTACAAACGCAAAAAGGACAAAATGTTCACTGGGGAGTGAATAAGGCCCCTCAAATATCAAGACAGTCTGCACGTGGAGCTGCAGGTGATGGGGGAGATACTGAACAAGTATTTCCTGTAGAGAAGGACATGGAAGAAATAGAACAGGTTGATGGTTTGGGAAACCATCAGTTGGGACAATGGGCTGAAGAGTGGCAGATGGAGTTTAATTTAGACAAATGGGATGTGCTGAATTTTGGAAAAGCAATGCTTCGTAGGACTAATACACTTAATGTTAAGGTCCCAAGGAGTGTTTCTGAATAAAGAGACCTGAGATTGCAGGTTCATTATTCCTTGAAAGCAGAAGCGTGGGTCGATAGGATAGTGAAGAAGGTGTTTGGTATGCTTGTGTTTACTGATCAGAGCATTGAGTAGAGGAGTTGGGAGGTCATTGTCTGGCTGTACAGGATATTGGATAAGCCACTTTTGGAATATTGCGTGCAAGTGTTGTCTCCTCCCTATCGAAAGGATATTGTGTAAATTGAAAGTGTTCAGAAAAGATTTACAAAGATGCTGCCAGGATTGGAGGATTTGAGCTACAGGGAGAGGTTAAATGGGTTGGGCCTGTTTTCCCTGGAATGTCTGAGGCTGAGGGGGAACCCATAAGGAGGCTTATAAAACCATGAGAGGCATAGTTAGGATTAACAGACATGGTCTCTTTCCCTGGGGTGGGGTAGTCCAGAACTGGAGGGCTTAGGGTGAGAGGGGAAAGATATAAAAGGAATGTAAGGGACAACGTTTTGATGTAGACGGTGTTGCGTGTATGGAATGACCTGCCAGAGGAAGTGGTGGAGTCTGGTACAATTACTGCATTTAAAAGGTACCTGGATGGGTATACGAACAGGAAGGGTTGAGGGGATTTGGGCCAAGTACTGGCAGATGTGACGAGATTATGTTAGGATATGTGGGTGGTGTGGATGAGTTGGAACGTAAGGCTCTGTTTCTGTGCTGTTCATCTCTATGACTGTAAATGTTTACCACTATCCATTTCCAGCCATACACTTCACTGTTTCCCCTCCTTACCTTGGTCAGTTCTCCCCTCAGCACATGTCAATGGCTTTGGTTGTGATTGTAGGGTGTGATTTAGTTTCACTTTAAAAATCCATCATCTCACATAATTCCACTACACTACAATTTCCCAGAGGATATCTCAGTGTGACATTCCTCCTTCACTCAGCGACATCACTCAACGGTCGATCTGAGATAGTCACGTCCCTGGCCATTTACACAATGTGTTATTTAAAGAAACACCGACACAAACAAAGGGGAGTTTGGAGAACATCACTTTTGCCGATGTGACTGTCCGAGATTATACAAAGACTGAACTCTCCCAAAATTATCGCAGTGCCTTTGCATTACACTGGAATTCATTGGAATGTGTAACAGTGTTGAGCAATGAAATGCCGTTAGGCAGCCTCAAAACTGTTCTCCTGGTTGTGGTTTTGTCACGTGTTACCCAGAATCTGCATTCAGGCTGATACAGCTTCATCATCTGAGACCAAATACTTTCTCTGTAATGCCTTTATTACCCAGTACTGTCAGGGTTACACATCCTGCACTCCCTGAGTCCCCCCAAGGAGGTGTACAGTAGAATATTCATGTTCCACCTTTTGTTCACCCTGTCACCACTAAATCTCATTTATCTCTGTGCCACAGTCCAGCCACCTTATTGCAGAGACTATATTCATTCCAATAAAAGAACATTACGATTGATTCTTTCCACAATTTCTTGTCACAGTCCAATTCACTGATGTACAGTTTCAGTTAAAATCTGCGTCTTCCTGTTCCTTTCTGCTTGTCTTCAGCTACATCGCCATTTTCTGTTTGGATTTGGAATGCTCCTTTCACCTGAACTTTCTGCATCCTCTCTGTGAGTATAAAGCCCTGTACGTAAGCCATGACTGTCCAGGACACTGCTCCCAGCAGGGTTGTTTCTAATTCTCTCGTGAGATATTGCTGTCTCCTACTGGCCAGTGTGTATTTCCCACCCCGAGCTGCCCTTGAGCTGAGTGGCTTCCTGGATCGTTTCGGGGTCAATTGAGAGTCAACCCCATTGCTCTGGGTCTGGATCATATGTCGGCCAGACCCGCTGCCTATAACAGATTTCCTTCCTGAAAGGATATTAGGCAGTTAGATGGGTGTACTGGACACCGGCAATAACTTCTGGATGAACAGTCGGGAGAGAATTAGCACGAGGCCATCACCTGTCCCACTCATAGCTCACCCGTCAGTGTGTACTGATCCCAGTGTAGCATCAATCAAACCCCTTTCACCATGACTATTGTGTAATCCTGATACCTTCCTGCACTCTGGTGATATCACTCAGTCTCTCTCCACGTGGTATTCCTCACTGTGAGGATCTAATTGCTGCCTCTGTCAGCGTCTCTCACTCTTGCAGCTACTCCAGATCCTGAGACAAATGCATCCTCCACTCCAGAGAGGAGCAACAGCACAGGCCAGGGATGGAGACTGGGATTTTCCAGATCTCTGTGGGATTCAGTGCCATCCTCCATGTGTAACCCTCACTACATCAGTCTAATTTCCCATTCTGTCTGTTTCTCTGTCTCCTGTAGGTACTCAGGAATTTCCTGTCTCAGCCGAATTCCTAACTCCTGACTCGTCTATAACCGCACCAAAGACAGTTGGTCAGCCAGAGAGAGATGGAGAGGGAGATCTGGAGCCTTCAGTAAATTCTGCAGCTGGTAAGATCACTCACAGTAAACAGCACAGGGAGGAGTTAGTGGCCTTCTGTATTCAGACCCAGAAGACAGGATATAGACACAGAGCTGGGCAAGGAACAGCAACATTCTAGGCTTCATTCCCACCATCTTGTGCTCTCATCTCCGCTGTACTGGTCCTCACTGAGACATATCTCTCTCTCTCTCTCTCTCTCTCTCTTTCTGTCTCTCTATCCGTCTCTCTCTCTCTGACTCTCAGTCTCTCTCTCTCTCTCTCTCTGAGACTCTGTCTCTTTTTCTCTATCCCCTCTTTCAACCCTTCTCTCTCTCTCTCACCGCCCCACCCTCTTTCTCGATCTGTCTTCCCCTCATTCACTCTCGCTCCCACTCCCTCACGCACTCTCCACCTCATCCCTCTCTCTCACCTGACTCTCTCTCTCTCTCGTGTGCCTCACCCTCGTGTCCCTCTCTCTCTGGCTCGCCATCTATCTCTGAGGAGAAAGTGAAGTCTGCAGATGCTGGAGATCAGAGCTGAAAATGTGTTGCTGGAAAAGCCCAGCAGGTCAGGCAGCATCAATGGAACAGGAAATTCGATGTTTCGGGCATGAGCTTATGCCTGAAACGTCGAATCTCCTGTTCTTTGGATGCTGCCTGACCTGCTGCGCTTTTCCAGCAACACATTTTCAGCTCGCCATCTGTCTCTCCCTATCTCGCTCTCCCACCTCTCTATCTATATTCCTCTCTCTCTCCCTCGTCCCCTTCTCACACTCTCTCTCTCGCACTCTCAGACCCTCTCTCTCATTTCCGTCCCCTCTCTCACTCACACGTGCACCTCTCTCCCTCTCGCTTGCCCCCTCTCTCGCCTGTCTCTCTTGCTCGCACCTTTCTCTCCCCCTCTTTCACCCCTCATTCTCTCTCTCCTCTCTCTCATCTTCTCCCTCATCTCTCTACACCCTCTCTCTACCTCTTCTCTCTGCCCCCTCTCTCTGCCCACTCTCTCTGCCCCCTCTCTCTGCCCGTTCTCTCTGCCCACTCTCTCTGCCCCCTCTCTCTGCCCCCTCTCTCTGCCCACTCTCTCTGCCCACTGTCTCTGCCCCCTCTCTCTGCCCGTTCTCTCTGCCCACTCTCTCTGCCCCCTCTCTCTGCCCACTCTCTCTGCCCACTCTCTCTGCCCCTCTCTCTGCCCGTTCTCTCTGCCCACTCTCTCTGCCCCCTCTCTCTGCCCCCTCTCTCTTCCCCCTCTCTTTACCCATTCTCTCTGACCCCTCTATCTGCCCCCTCTCTCTGCCCCCTCTCTCTTCCCTCTCTCTCTGCCCCGTCTCTCTGTCCCTCCTCTCTCTGCCCCCTCTCTCTGCGCTCTCTCTCAGCCCCTCTCTCTGCACGTTCTCTCTGCCCACTCTCTCTGCCCCCTCTCTCTGCCACCTCTCTCTGCCCTCTCTCTCTGCCCCCTCTCTCTGCTCCCTCTCTCTGCTCCCTCTCTCTGCCCTCTCTCTCTGCCCCCTCTCTCTGCCCCCTCTCTCTGCCCTCTCTCTCTACCCCCTCTCTCTGCCCCCTCTCTCTGCCCGTTCTCTCTGCCCGTTCTCACTGCCCACTCTCTCTGCCCCCTCTCTCTGCCCTCTCTCTCTGCCCACTCTCTCTGCCCCATCTCTCTGCCCTCTCTCTCTGCCCTCTCTCTGCCCCCTCTCTCTGCCCCCTCTATCTGCCCTCTCTCCCGACGCCCTTCTCCTGACACCTTTCTCTCCACCCTCTCTCTTCACTCTCCTCTCTCCACCCCCACTCTCCACCCCCTCTCTCCACCATCTCTCTCCTCTCTCCTCTCTCCACCCCCTCTCTCCATCCCCTCCCTCCAACCCCTCTCCCCACGCACTCTTTCCACCCTCTCTCTCCCCTTCTCTCCATCTCAGCTCTCCACCCGTCTCTCTCCACCTTCTTCTCTCCACTGTTCTCTCTCCACCCTCTCTCCCCATCTCCTCTCCCCACTCTCCTCTCACCACTCCCCTCTCTCTCCACCCTCCCCTCTCCACCCTCCTCTGTCTCCAGCCACCAATCTCCACACCCTATCTCCCCTCCTCTCTCCACCCCCTCTCTCCACACACCTCCCACCAACCCTCTCTCTCCACACTCTCTCCACCCGCCTCTCACCACACACCTCTCTCCCCCTCCTCTCTCCACCCTCCTCTCTCCCCCTCCTCTCTCCACCCTCCTCTATCCCCCTCCTCTCTCCACCCCCTCACTCCACCCCCTCTCTCCACCCTTCTCTCTCCACCCCGTCTCTACCGATCCTCTTTACAATCCCCTCTCTCCACCCCCTATCTCCACCCTCCTCTCTCCAACCCCCTCTCCACCCCTCCTCTCTCCAATCCCCTCTCTCCACCCCCTCTCTCCACCGCGCTCTCCACCATCCTCTCTACACCCTCCTCTCTCCACCCCTCTCTCTCCACCCCCCTCTCTCTACCCTCCACTCTCCACCCCTCTCTCACCACTCTCCTCTCTCCACTCCTCTCTCTCCACCCTCCTCTCTCCAACCCCTCTCTCCACCCTGCTCTCTCTCCCGCCTCTCTCCTAAACCCTCTCTCCACCCCATCTCTACACCCCCTCTCTACCCCTCTCTCTCCATCCTCCTCTGTCCACACCTCTCTCCACTCCCTCTCTCCACCCTCCTCTCTCCAATCCCCTCTCTCCACCCTCCTCTCTCCACCCTATTCTCCAACCCCCTCTCTCCACCCCCTCTCTCTACATCCTCTCTCCACCCCCCTCCACCATCCTCTCTGCACCCTCCTTCTCCACCCCTGTCTCTCCACCCCCTCTCTCTACCCTCCACTCTCCACCCCGCTCTCACCACTCTCCTGTCTCCACCCCCTCTCTCCACCCTCTCTCTCCACCCACCTCTCTCCACCCTATTCTCCAAACCCCTCTCTCCAGCCTCTATCTCCACCCCCTCTCTCTACCCCCTCTAGCCACCCCCACTCTCCACCATCCTCTCTATACCCTCCTCTTTCCACCCCTCTCTCTCCACCCCCTCTCTCTACCCTACACGCTCCACCCCTCTCTCACCACTCTCTTCTCTCCACCCTGCTCTCTCCCCCTCCTCTCCCCAAACCCCTCTCTCCATCCCATCTCTCCACCCCCTCTCTCCCCCTCTCTCTCCACCCTCCTCTCTCCAGACCCTCTCTCTGCCCCCTCTCTCCACCCTCTCTCTCCAACACCTCTCTCCAACCCCGTCTCTCCAACCTCCTCTCTCCACACCCTCTCTACACACCCTCTCTCCACCCTCCTCTCTCCAATCCCCTCTCTCTACCTCCTCTCTCCACCCCCCTCTCCACCATCCTCTCTATACCCTCCTCTCTCC
>NW_026869169.1:0-95312 GCF_020745735.1 Hemiscyllium ocellatum | reverse complement strand
GGGGGTGGAGAGAGAGGGGTGGAGAGAGAGGAGGGTGGAGAGAGGAGAGTGGAGAGAGGAGAGTGGAGAGAGCAGTGTGGAGAGTGGAGATGGAGTGAGGAGGGTTGGAGAGAGGAGGTTGGAGTGAGAAGGGTGGAGAGTTGAGGGTAGAGAGACGGGGGTGGAGAGAGAGGAGTGGAGAGAGGGAGTAGAGCGAGGGGGTGGAGAGAGGGGTTGGAGAATAGGGTGGGGAGGAGGGTGGAGAAAGAGGGGTAGAGAGGAGGGGGAGAGAGGAAGGTGGAGAGAGAGGGTGGAGAGAGGTGGTGGAGAGAGAGGGTGGAGAGAGGAGGGTGGAGAGAGGGGGTGGGGAGAGGAGGGTTGAGAGAGAGGGGTGGAGAGAGGAGGGTGCAGAGAAGATGGTGGAGATCGGGGGTGGAGAGAGGGGGTAGAGAGAGGGGGTGGAGAGAGGAGATTGGAGAGAGGAGGGTGGAGAGAGTGGGTGGGGAGAGGAGGGTGGAGAGAGGAGGGTGGAGAGAGGGGATGGAGAGAGGGGATTGTAGAGAGGAGGGGTGGAGAGAGGGGGTGGAGAGAGGAGGGAGGAGTGAGGGTGGAGAGAGGGGGTGGAGAGAGGGTGTGGAGAGAGGAGATTGGAGAGAGGAGGGTGGAGAGAGGGGGGTGGAGAGAGGGGATTGTAGAGAGGAGGGGTGGAGAGAGGAGGGAGGAGTGAGGGTGGAGAGAGGGGGTGGAGAGAGGAGGGGAGAGAGTGGGCGGAGAGAGGGGGTGGAGAGAGGAGGGTGAAGAGAAGGGGAAGGAGAGAGGAGGGGGAGAGAGAGAGTGGAGAGATGGGGTGGAGAGAGGGGTTTGTGGAGAGGAGGGGGAGAGAGCAGGGTGGAGAGAGGGGTTGGAGAGAGGAGGGTGGAGAGAGAGGGGTGTAGAGAGTAGAGGGATAGAGAGGGTGGAGAGATGGGGCGGAGAGAGGGGTTTGTGGAGAGGAGGGGGAGAGAGCAGGGTGGAGAGAGGGGTTGGAGAGAGGAGGGTGGAGAGAGAGGGGTGGAGAGAGGAGAGTGGTGAGAGGGGTGGGGATTGGAGGGTAGAGAGAGGGGGGTGGAGAGAGAGGGGTGGCGAGAGGGGGTAGAGGGGGTAGAGAGAGGGGGTGGAGAGAGGGGGTGGAGAGAGGGGGTTGGAGAATAGGGTGGAGAGACGTGGGTGGAGAGAGAGGGTGGAGAGAGGAGGTGGAGACAGAAGAGTGGTGAGAGAGTGGCGGAGAGTGGAGGTTAGAGAGAGAGGGGTGGAGAGAAATGGGTGGAGAGAGGAGAGTGCAGAGAGCATGGTGGAGAGCGGGGTGGAGAGAGTGGGTGGAGAGAGGAGGGGGGAGGGAGGGTGGAGAGAGAGGAGAGTGGAGAGAGGAGTATGGAGAGAGGAGATGGAGAGACAGGGTGGAGAGAGGCGAGTGGAGAGAAGAGGAGTGGAGAGAGAAGGGTGAAGAGTGGAGGGTAGAGAGAGGGGGTCTGGAGAGAGACGGGCGGAGAGAGGGGGTTGGAGAATAGGTTGGAGAGAGGAGGGTGAAGAGAGAGTGTGGAGAGAGGTGGTGGAGAGAGCAGGGTGGAGAGAGAGGGGTGGAGAGAGGAGGGTTGTGAGAGAGGGGAGTGGAGCGAGAGGGGTGGAGAGAGAGGGGTGCAGAGAGGAGGGTGCAGAGAGGATGGTGGAGAGGGGGTGAGAGAGGAGGTAGAGAGAGGGGGTGAGAGAGGGGGTTGGAGAATAGGGTGGAGAAAGGAGGGTGGAGAGAGGGGGTGGAGAGAGGGGGTGGAGAGAGGGGTTGGAGAGAGGGGTGGAGAGAGGAGGGTGAAGAGAGAGGGGGAGAGAGGGGGTGGAGAGATGTGGTGGAGAGAGGGGTTTATGGAAAGGAGGGTGACAGAGCAGTTTGGAGAGAAAGGGGTGGAGAGTGGAGGGAAGAGAGGTGGGGGTGGAGAGACATGGGTGGAGAGAGGGGTTGGAGAGTGGGGGTTGGAGAAGAGGGTGGAGAGAGGAGGGTGGAGACAGAGCGTAGAGAGAGGTGCTGGAGAGAGAGGGTGGAGAGAGGAGGGTGGAGAGAGGAGGGTGGAGAGAGGGGGTGGAGGGAGGAGGGTGGAGAGAGACGGGTAGAGAGCGGAGAGTGGTGAGAGAGGGGTGCAGAGTGGAGGATAGAGAGACGGGGGTGGAGAGAGTGGGGTGGAGAGAGGCGGGTGCAGAGAGGATGGTGAGTGCGGGGGTGGAGAGAGGAGGTAGGGGGGGTGTGGAGAGAGTGGGTTGGAGAATAGGGTGGAGAGAGGAAGGTGGAGAGAGGGGATTGGAGAGAGGAGGGGTGGAGAGAGGAGGGGAGAGAGGGTGCGGAGAGAGGTGGCTGGAGACAGAGGAGGGTGGAGAGAGGGGGTTGGAGAGAGGGGGTGGAGAGAGGAGAATGGAGAGAGGAGAGTGAAGAGAGGAGATGGAGAGAGAGGATGGAGAGAGGAGGGTGGAGAGAAGAGGGTGGAGAGAGGGGGTGGAGAAAGGCGGGTGGAGAGAGCAGGGTGGCGAGAGGAAATGGAGAAAGGAGAGTGAAGACAGGAGGGTGGAGAGATGAGGGAGGAGAGAGGAGATGGAGAGAGGAGAGTGAAGAGCGAGGGTGGAGATAGGGGTTGGAGAGAGAGGGTGGAGAGACGCGGTTGGAGAGAGGAGGTGGAGAGAGGGGGTGGAGAGAGGAGAGTGGCGAGCCAGGGTGGAGAGCTGAGATGGAGAGAAGGGGGAGAGAGTGGGTGGAGAGAGGATGGTGGAAAGAGTGCGTGGGGAAAGGGGTTGGAGGGAGGGGATGGAGAGAGAGGGTGGAGAGAGGGGGTGGAGAGTGGGGGTGGAGAGAGAGGGTGGAGAGAGAGAGGGTGGAGAGAAAGGTATCAGGAGAAGGGCGTCGGGAGAGAGCGCAGAGAGAGCGGGCAGAGAGAGAGGGCAGAGAGAGTGGGCAGAGAGAGAGAGGGCAGAGAGAGAGGGCAGTGAGAGAGGGCAGAGAGAGGGGCAGAGAGAGGGGGCAGAGAGAGGGGCAGAGAGAGGGGGCAGAGAGAGTGAGAGGGGGGCAGAGAGAGGGGGCAGAGAGAGAGGGCAGAGAGAGGGGGCAGAGAGAGGGGCAGAGAGAGGGGCAGAGAGAGGGGGCAGAGAGAGGGGCAGAGAGAGGGGGCAGAGAGAGTGAGCAGGGAGAACAGGCAGAGAGAGGGGGCAGAGAGAGAGGGCAGAGAGAGGGGGCAGAGAGAGGGCAGAGAGAGGGGGCAGAGAGGGGGCAGAGAGAGGGGGCAGAGAGAACTGGCAGAGAGAGTGGGCAGGAGAACAGGCAGAGAGAGGGGGCAGAGAGAGGGGCAGAGAGAGGGGGCAGAGAGAGTGAGCAGGGAGAACAGGCAGAGAGAGGGGGCAGAGAGAGAGGGCAGAGAGAGGGGGCAGAGAGAGAGGGCAGAGAGAGGGGCAGAGAGAGGGAGCAGAGAGAGGGGTAGAGAGAACGGGCAGAGAGAGGGGGTAGAGAGAGGGCAGAGAGAGGGGGCAGAGAGTGGAGGGAGAGAGAGGGGGAGAGAGAGAGGGCAGAGAGAGAGGGGGTAGAGAGAGGGGGCAGAGAGAGGAGGTAGAGAGAGGGGGTAGAGAGATGAGGGAGAAGATGAGAGAGAGGAGAGAGAGAATAAGGGGTGAAAGAGGGGGAGAGCGAGGTGCGAGCAAGAGAGACAGGCGAGAGAGGGGGCAAGCGAGAGGGAGAGATGTGCACGTGAGAGTGAGAGAGGGGACAGGAATGAGAGAGAGGGTCTGAGAGCGTGAGAGAGAGTGTGAGAAGGGGACGAGGGAGAGAGAGAGAAATATAGATAGAGAGGGGGGAGAGCGAGATAGGGAGAGATAGATGGCGAGCTGAAAATGTGTGGTTGGAAAAGCGCAGCAGGTCCTGCCCGAAATATCGAATTTCCTGTTCCTTTGATGCTGCCTGACCTGCTGCGCTTTTCCAGCAACACATTTTCAGCTCGGAACTCCAGCATCTGCAGACTTCACTTTCTCCTCAGAGATAGATGGCGATGCACAGAAACAGGGACATGAGGGTGAGGCACACGAGAGAGAGAGAGAGAGAGAGTCAAGTGAAAGAGAGGGTGAGGTGGAGAGTGTGTGAGGGGGGGAGCGAGAGTGAATGAGGGGAAGAGAGTTAGAGAAAGAGGGTGGGGGAGAGAGAGAGAGAATGGTTGAAAGAGGGGATAGAGACTGAGAGTCAGAGAGAGAGAGAGAGAGAGAGAGAGAGAGACGGATAGAGAGACAGAGAAAGAGAGAGAGATGTCTCAGTGAGGACCAGTACAGCGGAGATGAGAGCACAAGATGGTGGGAATGAAGCCTAGAATGTAGCTGTTCCTTGCCCAGCTCTGTGTCTATATCCTGTCTTCTGGGTCTGAATACAGAAGGCCACTAATTCCTCCCTGTGCTGTTTACTGTGAGTGTTACTGTTCACATCCTCCCTGTGCTGTTTACTGTGAGTGATCTTACCGGCTGCAGGATTTACTGAAGGCTCCAGATCTCCCTCTCCATCTCTCTGTCTGGCTGACCAACTGTCTTTGATGCGGTTATGGACGAGACAGGAGTTATGAATTCGGCTGAGACAGGAACTTCCTGAATACCTACAGGAGACAGAGAAATAGACAAAATGGGAAAATAGACTGATGTAGTGAGGGTTACACATGGAGGATTGCACTGTGTCTCACAGAGACCTGGAAAATCCCAGTCTCCATCCATGGCCTGTGCTGCTGCGTCTCTCTGGAGTAGAGAATTCTGTTAGCTCAGGATCTGGAGTAGCTGCAAGAGTGAGAGACACTGACAGAAGCAGAAATTACACCCTCACAGGGAGGGATACCACATGGAGAGAGACTGAGTGATATCACCAGAGAGCAGGAAGGTATCAGCATCACCCAATGGTCATGGTGAAAGGGGTTTGATTGATGCTACACTGGGATCAGTACTCACTGACCGGTGAGCTATGAGTGGGACAGCTGATGGCCTCGTGCTAATTCTCTCCCGACTGTTCATCCAGAAGTTATTGCCGGTGTCCAGTATACCCATCTAACTGCCTAATATCCTTTCAGGAAGGAAATCTGTAATAGGCAGCGGGTCTGGCCTACATATGATCCAGACCCAGAGCAATGGGGTTGACTCTCAATTCCTGCCGAAATGATCCAGGAAGCCACTCAGCTCAAGGGCAGCTCGGGGTGGGGAATACACACTGGCCAGTAGGAGACAGCAATGTCTCACAAGAGAATTACAAACAACCCTGCTGGGAGCAGCGTCCTGGCCAGTCACGGCTTATGTACAGGGCTGTATACTGACAGAGAGGATGCAGAGAGTTCAGGTGAAAGGAGCTTTCCAAATCCAAACAGAAAATGGCGATGTAGCTGAAGACAAGCAGAAAGGAACGGGAAGATGCAGAGTTTAACTGAAACTGTACATCAGTGAATTGGACTGTGACAAAAAATTGTGGAAAGAATCAATTGTAATGCTCTTTTTTTGGAATGGACAAAGTCTCTGCAATAAGGTGGCTGGACTGTGGCACAGAGATACATGAGATTTAGTGGTGACAGGGTGAACAAAAGGTGGAACATGAATATTCTACTGTACACCTCCTTGAGGAGTCTCAGGGAGTGCAGGATGGGTAACCCTGACAGTACTGGGTAATAAGGGCATTACAGAGAAAGCATTTGGTCTCAGATGATGAAGCTGTATCAGCCTGAACGCAGATTCTGGGGAACATGTCACAAAACCACAACCAGGAGAACAGTTTTGATGCTGCCGAACAGCATTTCATTGTTCAACACTGTCACACATTCCAATGAATTCCTGTGTAATGCAAAGGCACTGCGATAATTTTGGGAGAGTTCAGTCTTTGTATAATCTCGGACAGTCATATCGGCAAAAGTGATGTTCTCCAAACTCCTCTTTGTTTGTTTCGGTGTTTCTTTAAATAACACATTGTGTAAATGGCCAGGAATGTGACTAGCTCAGATCGACCGTTGGGTGATGACGCTGAGTGAAGGAGGAATGTCACACTGAGATATCCTCTGGGAAATTGTAGTATTGTGGAATTCTGTGAGATGATGGATTTTTAAAGTGACCCTAAAGCACACCCTACAATCACAACCAAAGCCATTGACATGTGCTGAGGGGAGAACTGACCAAGGTAAAGAGGGGAAACAGTGAAGTGTATGGCTGGTAATGGATAGTGGTAAACATTTACAGTCATAGAGATGAACAGCACAGAAACAGAGCCTTACCTTCCAACTCATCCACACCACCCACATATCCTAACATAATGTCGTCACATCTGCCAGTACTTGGCCCAAATCCCTTTCAACCCTTCCTGTTCGTATACCCATCCAGATGCCTTTTAAATGCAGTAATTGTACCAGACTCCACCACTTCCTCTGGCAGCTCATTCCATACACGCAACACCCTCTACATCAAAACGGGTTGTCCCTTACATTCCTTTTATATCTTTCCCCTCTCACCCAAAGCCCTCCAGTTCTGGACTACCCCACCCCAGGGAAAGAGACCATGTCTGTTAATCCTAACTATGCTTCTCATGGTTTTATAAGCCTCCTTATGGGTTCCCCCTCAGCCTCAGACATTCCAGGGAAAACAGGCCCAGCCCATTTAACCTCTCCCTGTAGCTCAAATCCTCCAATCCTGGCAGCATCTTTGTAAATCTTTTCTGAGCCCTTTCAATTTACACAATATCCTTTCGATAGGGAGGAGACAATAATTGCACGCAATATTCCAAAAGTGGCTTATCCAATGTCCTGTACAGCCAGACAATGACCTCCCAACTCCTCTACTCAATGCTCTGATCAGTAAACACAAGAACACCAAACACCTTCTACACTATCCTATCGACTCACAATTCTGCTTTCAAGGAATAATGAACCTGCAATCTCAGGTCTCTTTATTCAGAAACACTCCTTGGGACCTTAACATTAAGTGTATCAGTCCCGCAAAGCGTTGCTTTTCCAAAATTCAGCACATCCCATTTGTCTAAATTAAACTCCATCTGCCACTCTTCAGACCATTGGCCCAACTGATCTAGTTCCCATTGTAATGTGAAGTAACATATTTTACTGTCCACGATACCTCCAATTTTGGTGTCACCTGCAAACTTACTAACTATATCTGCTATGTTCACATCCAAATCATTTATATCATTAATGGAAAGTAGCGGACGCCGCACAGATCCTTGTGGCACACCACTGCTCACAAGCCTCCAGTCTGAAATGCAACCCTCCACCACCACCCTCTGTCTTCTCCCTTAAAGCCAGTTTTGTATCCAAATGGCTGGTTTTCCCTGTATTCCATGAGATCTATCCTTGCTAACCAAGCTCCCATGTGCAAACATTTCGTCTACCTTACTGAAGTCCATATCACTCACATCCACCGCTCTGCCCTCATCAATCTTTTTGTTCCTTCTTCAAAATAACTCAATATCTTGAGACATGATTTCCCACACACAAAGAAATGCTGATTATCCCCAATTAGACAGTGCATTTCTAAACACATGTAACTCCTGTCCCTCATGTATCCATCCTACAACGTGCCCACGACTGACGTCAGGTGAACCAGTCTGTAGTTCCCTGGCTTGTCTTTACCACCCTTCTTAAACAGTAACACCACGTTTGCCAACCTCCAGTCTTCCGCCACCTCACCGGTGACTATCGATGATACAAATATCTCAGCAAGACGCCCAGCAATCACTTCTCTCGCTTCCCACAGAGTTCTCAGGTACACCTGATCAGGTCCTGGGGATTTATCCACCTTTAAGCTTTTCAAGACATCCAGCACCTCCTCCTCTGTAATATCGACATTTTGCAAGGAGACATCATCTATTTCCCAATGCAGTTTCCCAAACCATCATCCTGTTCTATATCTTCCATGTCCTTCTCTCCAGGAACTACGTGTTCAGTATCTCCCACATCACCTGCAGATCCACGTGCAGACTGTCTTGGTCTTTCAGGGGCCCTATTCACTCCCCAGTGAACCTTTTGACCTTTTTGCATTTGTAAAAACACTCTGGATTCACCCTAAAGCTATTTGCCAAAGCAATCTCAGGTCCACTTTTTGCCCTCAGCATTTCCCTCTGTCCCTGCACAACAAAAAAATCACCCCCTCCCTGACTGATACCTATCCAACATTACAATCTCCCCCTCCTTGACTGATCCCTACCCAACACTGCAGTCTCCCCCTCCCTGACTGATCCCTACCCAGCACTGCAGTCTCCCCCTCCCTGACTGATCCCTACCCAACACTACAATCTCCCCCTCCCTGACTGATCCCTACCCAACACTGCACTCACTCACTCCCTGACTGATCCCAACACAACACTGCAGTCTCCCCCTCCCTGACTGATCCCTACGCAACACTGTATCCTCCCGCCTGACTGATCCCTACACAACACTGCACTCACCCTCCCTGACTGATCCCTACCCAAACTGCAAACTCCCCTCTGACTGATCCCTACCCAACACTGTAATCTCCCCCTCCCTGACTGATCCCAACCCAACACTGTAATCTCCCCCTCCCTGACTGATCCCTACCCAACACTGCAATCTCCCCCTCCCTGACTGATCCCTACCCAACACTGCAGTCTCCCCCTGACTGATCCCTACCCAACACTGCACTCACCTCCTCCCTGAGTGATCCCTACACAACACAGCAATCTCCCCCTCCCTGACTGATCCCTACCCAGCACTGTTCTCACCCCCTCCCTGACTGATCCTAACCCAACACTGCAATCTCCCCCTCCCTGAATGATCCCTGCTCAACAATAAATCACCCCCTCCCTGACTAATCTCCATCCAACTCTTCAATCTGCCTCTCCTTAGCTAGTCCCCCACCCTGGCTCATCTCTTTCCAACACTCTCCCTCCCTGACTGATCCCCACCCAACAAAGCAATCTACCCCTCACTGACCCACCTCTCCCAGATCAGCTCAGTGAGATGGAAATATGAATATTTAAGCCTGTCCTTTGTGTATGTGACTGTGACAACATTGAGAGGCTGTGACATTTATGTTGTTAATCTCGAGCATGTTCGATAGAGACACTTCGAGGAAGCTTTCTTCCAGATCTAAGTCCTTTCTCAAACTAATCTGTGATATTTACTTGAGAACCGTTTCAGTGAAATTCACTTTGAACCCTTTCTGTGCCTTTCTTCAGTTAACTTGGCGCACTGATAATCTGGGCCGTACTGTTCCTGGGAATTTTGATGGGAGCCAGATTAAATGGAGATTTGTGGGTCCCATTCCTTCACATGGAAGAGATAAAGTGTCACAAGTGCACATTGAGATGCTGGTGGTGTTGTCCAGTTACTTCCATTAACAAGGTAAACAACCCAACCAGAGTGTTCCGAGTTGAGGAGACACTGGGGGAGCACTTTGGAACCAGTGGCCATAGTTCTATTAATATTGTAATCATTGTGGAGTAAGACAACATGTTCCCCAGGTGCTAGATCTACATTGGGGCACAGCACATTCTGACGGAATTAGACAGCAGCTTGCAGGGGTTGGTTTGAGAAGTTTGTTTGCAGGCAAAGGGACCTCTTGCACGTGGAAGTTCTTTAACTGTGGGATAGCTGCAGTTCTAGATCTGTCCGTTCCTGTGAATGTGAAGAGTAAGGTTGGCAGGAATAAGGAACCCTGGATGACAACAGACATTGAGGCTTTAAACAGAAAAAAAACAAGCATGGCTCAGGTACAGGCAGCTGGGGTCAAGGGAATCCCTGGGGATACAAGAGTTTACTGAAGAAGGGAATCAGGAGGGCAGGTGACCTTGGCTGAGAAGATTTGGGTGAATCCAAAGGGATTCTTGAAGTATATTCATGGAAAAAGAATAACTGGACAGAGACTAGGACTCTTCAAGGACCAAAGCGGCCATGTATGTGCAGAATCGCAGGAGTTATTTCACCTCTGTGTTGACCTTGGGGAAGGGCACAAAGGCTTGGGAACTTGGGGAAGTTAGTGATGATCTCTTGTGAACAATCCATATCACAGGAGAGGAAGTGTTGAATGCATTAGAATGTATGAAGGTGGATAAATCTCCTGGTCTGGACCAAATATATCCAACAACACTTCAAGAGGCGGGGGAAGAAATTGTGGGGTCCCTGGCTGATCTTTTTGAATCACCGTTAGTCACAGGTGAGGTCCCGGAAGATTGGAGGGAAGCAACAATTGCGCCCTTATTCGAGAAGGACTGCAAAGAAAAACCTGGGAAATACAAATCAGTAAGGCGAACATCCATGGTAAGTTAGTTACTTGAGAAGATTCTGAGATATTAGATATATATGCCTTTGGAAATATAGCTTTTGATTGGGAGTAGTCAGCATAGCCTTGTGTGTGGGAGACCATGCCTCACAAATTTGTTAGCGTTCTTTGATGAAGTGATCAGGAAGGTTGACGAGGGGAGGCTAGTACATGTAGACTCTACAGATTTCAGGAAGGCCTTTGATAAGGTTCCACATGGTACCTTGCTCTGAAAGGTTAGATCACATGGAATCCAGGGGGCGTTGGCAAACTGGGTACACAATAGGCTTGATGGGAGGAAGCAGAGGGTAACAGTCTGACTGAAGGCCTGTGACTAGTGGTGGGTCTCAGCGGTCATAGAATCCCTCCTCTGTGGAAACAGGCCCTTCGGCCCAACAAGTCCACTGGCCCTCTGAAGATTATTCCAACCAAACTCAGGAATGGACCCGGACCATAGAACAGGCTATCACTATAGGACAGAACAGGACAACACTTCGCAAAAAAACGGCACTAAAAGAAAAAATGGACAAACTAACCCACAAACAGGAGGACACTACAACACACACCTGGGTTAAAAACCTCTCCCACAGACAGCTCACAGACATGGAAAGATCTCTACAGGCCAAGGGACTCAAATACAACTACAGGGATGCCAACACAGCAGACTTCCTAGCAGCACTAGAATGCACACTCAGTAACAATGGACTGACAGAAGAGACACAACAAACAGTGAGACAAACGGTCGTACCTATGATGATAAGAAAACGACATACACATAACCTCAACACCAAGGAGAGGGAAGCACTGAAAGCACTGAAAAAGGACAAGAACATAATCATACTACCGGCAGACAAAGGCAGAATGACGGTCATCTTAGATAAATCAGACTACATCAATAAAGCACAACAACTACTCGCAGACACCAACACCTACCAAATGAAGGATTCCGACCCCACACCACAACTCACCAATAGAATAATCAACACACTAAGGAATCTACAAAAAAACGGACAGATAACCAAAGCGGACCAGCAAAGAATGAAACCTGAAAGCAACAACACCCCCAGATTCTACGGACTACCCAAAGTACACAAACCAGACATCCCACTCAGACCCATAGTATCACTACCAGGGACACCAGCATACAAACTGGCCAAAGAACTACAACAAAAACTGAAACACCTAGTCAGCGGATCCAAACACTCCATACAATCAACACAGGAATTCTTGGACATCATCAGGAATACACACATAGACAAAGAAGAAACCATGGTATCATTCGACGTGACGGCACTGTTCACTTTGATTGACAAAACCCTAGCCAGAGAAACAATAGCCAACCTACTGGACATACATAACAGAACACAGGAGGCCGAACCTATCAACAAGGACGGCATACTTAAACTACTGGGCCTGTGCCTCACCACACACTTTACATTCAACAATCAGATATACGAACAAATCAACGGAACACCCATGGGATCACCAATCTCGGGACTCATAGCAGAGGCAGTTATGCAAAGGTTAGAACATACAGCCATACCACAAATCCAACCCAAACTCTGGATCAGATATGTTGATGACACCTTTGTAATCATCAAAAACACAGATATAGAAAAAACACACCGAATCATTAACGCCACACCCACAGGAATCCGATTCAAACGAGAAGAAGAAAAGGATAGCCAACTCCCATTCCTAGACGTGTTAGTAGAGAGAACACCCAACGGAGAATTCAGCACAAGGGTACACAGGAAACCAACACACACAGACCAAGTCTTAAACTATGAAAGTAACCACCCCAACACACACAAACGAAGCTGCATCAGGACACTATTCAAAAGGGCCACAACACACTGCAGTACACCAGAACTGCAAAAAGAGGAAGAGGAACACCTATACAAGGTATTCGCCAAAAACGGATACCCACGCAACTTTATCACCAGATGCCTAAGAGATAGACCGAGGAACGAGGACATGCCACAACCAAAAGGACTAGCCACTCTACCATACGTCAGGAGCGTCTCAGAACTGACAGCCAGACTACTGCGACCCTTAGGACTCATAACAGCACACAAGCCAACATCCACGCTCAGACAACAACTCACTAGAAAAAAGGACCCAATACCCAGCATGAGCCAAAATAACGTAGTTTACAAAATACCATGCAAGGACTGCACAAAACACTATATAGGACAAACAGGAAGACAGCTAACAATCCGCATCCATGAGCATCAGCTAGCCACAAAACGACACGACCAGCTATCTGTAGTAGCCATACACTCAGACAACCAGCAACATGAATTTGACTGGGAAAACACCACTATCATAGGACAAGCCAGACAGAGAACAGCCAGAGAATTCCTAGAAGCATGGCATTCATCCCCAAACTCCATCAACAGACACATTGACCTGGACACCATATACAAACCACTACAGCTGAAACTGACACCCGGAAACGGCAAGAACATCCATCAACAGACACATCGACCTGGACCCCACATCCAAATAACTGCAGCTGAAACTGACACCCGGAAACGGCAAGAACATCCATCAACAGACACATCGACCTGGACCCCACATCCAAATAACTGCAGCTGAAACTGACACCCGGAAGCGGCAAGAACAAACCAATATAAATACCGGAAGAAACATCAAAGCAGCGCTTCACACGAGGCTCCAACAGCACTGATGATGTTCCCTAGCCAGGGAACGAAACGTTTGCAGCAAAAACTTCCAGCTCGGCGAGCAGAACCACAACAACGGACACCCGAGCTACAAATTTTCAATCAGATGTCAGTATCTCAGATGACCCTCAGTGCATCCTAGATTAGATTACCTACAGTGTGTAAACAGGGCCTTCGGTCCAACAAGTTCACACCGACCCATCGAAGAGCAGCCCACCCAGACCCACTCCCCTACACGCAATACTACGGGTAATTAAGCATGACCAATTCACCTAACCTGCACATCTTTGGACTGTGGGAGGAAACCGCAGCACCCGGAGGAAACCAATGCAGACACGGGGAGAATGTGCAAACTCCAGACAGACAGTTGCCCGAGGCAGGATTTGAACCCTGGTCACTGGTGCTCTGAGGTAGCTGTGCTAACCCATGATCCACCTAGCCGCCCAGCGTCACTCCCTAACACAGTGTCCGAGGAGCTGAAGCTGGGTGCAGTGCCCACACGTGTCGCCATCAGGGACAGTTGAATTCTCCCTGAGCTACCACATCTCATAAGATGGAACGTGCAACTGCCCTAAATGCAATCTCGACTGCTGTAACAATAAAGTTAAAAGGACTTTATTTGAGTTTTCCTGTACATTTTGCTGAGCTAAGCTATCCGAAGCCTCTCATGTCAAAGCCTTCCTGCTTACTCTGCTACAACGGCATGTCTCTCTACCCCTTCACATTTAATTTTGGTCAGGGAAGGAAGGAGACATGACAGTGATGTAGTGTTTAGGCCTTCAGCACTCCTTGACACCTGGCCCCAGATTACCTGTTCCCCAGTGCAGGTCTGCTCTTGGCCTTGGAGGGTGACCTTGCTGAGGTCTTTCTTCTGGTAGTGGTGATTGTGTAGATGTAAATCCTCACCCTAACAGGCAATCCGTGTTATTGCAGTCCTCTCATACTTTCTGTCCATTTGTATTGCGTTTATGAATTCCTTGAATCCCTCGATTACATTCCAAACTGTGTCTCACTCCATAGTGAGAGAGGTTGATGTTCTTGTGCATACAAGTTTATTGGAAAAGAACACCATTAGACGTAGGGGCAACAATACGTCCATCCGGTCACTGAGTCTGCTTTTCCTTCGATTAGGTTATATTTATTTTGTTAATCCCCCATTCCACTTTCCTATGATTTCCCCGTAATGCTTGTATAAAACTCTGTCTGTCTCAGCCTTGAAGATATTTAATGATTGAGCCTCAACAGTCCTCCGAATTTTCTACAATTGTTTCCCTCTCACTGATGTGAGACTTGGTGGTTTTTAATCTGGTGATTTACCCACTCCATCTTGCATAAAATTCCAACTCTTCCTCAGCTCCTGTGTCAATTTGCTCAAGGGTCAAACGGTCACTCTCCCTGTATCCAGGAACTGCTTCTCCAAGCTGAAGACCGATTTGTAGGGTGTGTTTAACATATTCTCTGGCTCTGTGAACAGGCTGTCCCCTTACTCCCTAATACTCCCATTCTTCCCCCCGTTATCCTCTTTCCCTTAATAAACCAAAAAAAATGACTGTGGATTCTTGCTAATCTTACCCGCTAAAGTTTTACCACCCCACCTTCTGCTCTTCCACTGATAGTTTAAGTTTAGCACTCCACTTGCTATATTCTTTAAGGACCTTCATTGACCTGCTCACTTGGTACCAGATTTAAGCTTCTCTTTCCCATTTCATCCTGTTCGGAATTTGTGTTGACATCTGAGGTTCTCTGGATTTGTGTTCCTAAATTTTATCTTCGGTGTAACATGCTGGGCCGACACTGTCATCAATTCAATTTTAAACAAATGATTCCCCCAACCCCCGCCCCACCTTGTTCTGCTACAGTTTCACCCAGAAGCAACTGCACTTTGGCCAGATCCTGTCATTGTTTTCCATAAAATCTGTCTCCCCAATGCAAAAAGCTCTTATTTTTCTAACATTTTTGGGGTCTTTTCCTTCGCAAAGTCAAAATGTGTGATATCACGGTCACTGGTCCTATAATGCTCTCCCACTTCTGCCTGGAACAGCTGATTGGCTTTGTTCCCCACAGTGCGGCCCAGCACTGCACTGCCTATTGTTGTATTTGCCCTGTGTTGATATAAGAAGCTCTCTGGAATAAATTTCAAAACTCCTGCCCCTCTAAAAAATTTATCACTGACCGAATGAATGTTTGGAATTGAAATGCTTTAATATAACTATCCTATTAGTGTTTTACGCACCTCAATAACTTGGTTATATACCTGCTCCCGTACTTTCCTTTATCTGGGGGTCTATAATATATCCCTAGCAGTGTTTCTGTCATGGTTTTGATCCTGAGCTCTTACCACCAGCCTCTTTAGAAGATCCTTTCAAGATATCGTCCCTTCTTACGTCAGTAACTAACTCCATAATCAATAAGGCAACACCACCTCCTCTTTTACCCTTTCTTCTGTCCTGACTCTTGTTCTGGTACCACGGAATATTGAGTTGTTAGCCCCTATCTCCCTCAAACACATTTCTGTAATGGCAAAAATGTCACACTTTCACATGTCACCTCGTTTCCTTATCATATCTGTCTGTCTGATAATATTACCAGCATCAAAGTAAAGCATATCTAACCTGGAATATATCACCCTGAATACTCTGTACCTCGGAGTTCTTCAGTCATTCACTGTTTGTTATCAACCTGTCCAATTCATGAACCAAAACTGTAACTCTGGGACTGAATGAATATTTGTTGAATTTGAAATTCGTTTTTAGTAAATGTGTTCATCAAAAGCAACTTCCCAGAACTGAACAGTCAGCTCCAGATGCAACGAGTTTCTGCTGATTAGTTCTCTGCTCAGTGCGCAGAGGGGACAGCCCTCAGTAATGGAGAAAGTGAGGACTGCAGATTCTGGTGATCAGAGTCGAAAATTGTGGCGCTGGAAAAGCACAGCAGTCAGGCTGCATCTGAGGAGCAGCAGAATCAAAGCTTCCCATGTTTTCCATTCCATAATACACAGTATATTGGGAACCATATTTGCTCAGGAAGGCAGCACTGTACAGAGCCCTGAAATGGAAAGCAGTCAATCAGTTGGTTGGACAGGGAAACTGCTGTGGTGAAAAAGCCGTGCTGAAAAACAGACTGTTTGAAGTACACAAATAAGGAAAGATAAATCCCTCGGCCAGACAGGAAACACTCTAGGTTACTACAGGAAGAGAGGGAAGAGATTTCTGTGCCTTTGTCAATGGTCTTTGTGCCTTCACTCTCCATTGGAGTAGCGCCGGTTGATTGGAGGGTGGCAAATGTAATCCCTTGTTCAGGCAAAGAAACAGGGATTTTCCTGAGAATGACAGACCAGTCAGTCTTTCATCAGTATTGGGCAAACGATTGGAGAGGATTCTGGAAAAACAAGGTTTGATTAGAAATTGTCAGCATGGATTTATGAGGGGTAGGTCATACCTTACAACACTTATTGGATTATTTGAGGATGGGATTAAACACACTGAAGAAGGTAGAGCAGCGAATGCGGAGTGCATGGATTTTAACAAGGTGTTTGATAAACTTCCCCGTGGTAGTTTCATTCAGAATGTAAGGAGGCATAGTATCCAGGGAGACCTACCTGTCTGGATACGGAATTGACTAACCCATAGAATACAGAGGGTGGTGGTAAATGGGAAGTATTCAGTGTGGACTAGGTGAGCAGTGGTGTTCCGTAAGGATCGGTTCTGGGACCTCTGCTGTTTGTGATTTTGATAAATGACTTGGATGACGAAGTGGAAGGGTAGGTTCGTAAGTTTGATGATGTAACACAGGTTGGTGGAACTGTAGATAGAGTGGAGGGCTGTAGTAGTTTGCAACAGGAACATTGACAGGATGCAGTAACCTGCTGCGAAGTGGCAGATGGTGTTCAATATGGAAAGTGCGATACAATTCATTTTGGAAGATCGAATTTGAATGCAGAATACAGGGTTAAAGGCAGGATTCTTCCATTGTGGAGGAACAGGGGGATCCTATGGTTCATGACATAGCTCCCACAAAGTTGCTACCCAGGTTTATAAGGTTGTTAAGTATGTGTTTGATGTGTTCATTAGCCAAAGGATTGAGTTTAACAGCTGCGAGGTTATGCTGCTACTCTGTGGAGGCCTGGTGAGACCACACTTAGAATATTGTGATCAGCTCTGGTTGCCTCGTTATAGGAAAGATGTGGAAGCTTTGGTGAGATTGCTGAGGAGATTTATCAAGATGCTGCCTGGACTGGAGGGCATGTCTACAAAGAAAATTTGAGGGAGCTAGTGTGTTTTCCTCATTGGAACGAAGAAGAATGGAAAGTGACTTGACAGGGGTGTTCAAGATGATGAGACACATAGATAGAGTGGATAGCAATTTACTTTCTGCCAGGGTGGAAATGGCTCTCCACGGGCTATGATTTTCAGGTAATTGGAGGAAGGTTTAGGGGTGATGTCAGAAGTAGGCTCTTTCACAGAGGGATGGATGTGTACAATGAACAGCCAGCAGTTGGAGTAATATCAACTATATTCGGTATATATAATTGGATAGTCACATGAATGATAGTAAGATGAAAGGTATGTAGGTTAGTTTGATCTTAGAGTAGGATCAAAGGTCGGCAGAAAGTCAACGACCGAAGGGCCTGTACAGTGCTGCACCGTTCTGCAGTGTTCTGTGTTTCCAGTTTCACCCAGCTTGTGGATTGTCATCAATTGTCGAATGTGTGAGGGAGTGATGTGTGTGAGATCAGGAAGCTTTGGAGGGGTGTAAAGCCAATACATCCAGTTATGTTGTGTATTGTTACAGTCACCTGAAAGCCAGGATAATATGTGTGGTTACTTAGACCAGACAGAATCCGCCAACTTCAGTTATTATTCTGATTTTGGATTGCCGTTTGCTGCTGGTTACTTCACATTCATTCTACTGTGTGATCCATGTAGTAATCTCTTACCATTCACAGAGATGTACAAACTTATTTTGATGATGGAGAATGTGAAGGTGCCATTTATTGGATATGGATTTAGAGGCACAAGGCACTGCAATAGATTGTCAACTTGTTAACGTCTTCACCCGAGGTGCAGGTGTATGGAATCTTGGAGGCAGGTCAGATTTCATCACCATTGCTAACTTGTATGGTGTGATTCTGGCTCTCCATGTCAACACGTCTGCTCTCTGGGCCAGGCTCTGGCTGAAGATGAATTTTAAAACTTGATTGCTGGTCAGCCATTAGTATTTAACCTGGACAACATTTGTACCTACTCTGAGACCAGTGATAGTCTGTTGACGGTTCTCCCTCTGCCCAAGGTGGATTCCAAATTATTTGTTTTGAAGTAATGTTTGGCTGACTGCCCCGAACCAGGTTAGAAACTCAATGTACAGATTTTGGTAAAGGCAACTGATTCTCTGTGTATCTCATGCAGCTGTGAGGTCCAATAACAGTGCAAATGATTTCAGATCTATTGGAAGCAATTTTCAGCAGCGCTCATTGCAAGGTGGTGAGTTTACTGAGCCGAACGATAGTCGGATGTTTCCTATATTTCATGAATTGGGCAAAAATAAGATGTGAACGATAATCATTCAACTGAACTATAATCACTTCAATCAATTATGTTGATTCTATATTTATGGAACTAAAATATAAACTCCTGTCAGGATTTTCTAACACAGAAATAAAGTATGTACATTTTATTTTATTGAAGAAAGACCATAACTCTTGTGGTGATCAGAATTAGATATTCAATGTCAGGATTCAAAGCAATGTTTTGCTACTCCAATATTTTTAAAGTGGTTGGCTTCTGAATGATTACATGTTCAGAGTGAGAAAACGATTGAACATACAAGTAGAATTAGCGTTCTTATACATTTATATATAAACAATCAGTTTAATTTCTCACTGAAATGTACGATCTTCAGCTATTTGCCAGCAATTTAAAACTTGCAATAATTCACTATGGACAGTGAACATTAAACTAAATAAATTATTTGTGTTATCAAATTTTAGTGAATAAAAATTTGAAAACTTCCAATTTTTAGAATGAATGATGTTTAATATGAAATGTGGAGAAGGAAAACAAAGCAACGAACATAATATTGTATCAGTGAAAAGTCAAAGCTTTCCAAAGAGTTTTGTGACAAAACAATGATATACTTGTTTTAGTGAAGGGAAGACAGCATGTCAAATATTCATGATCTGAGTAATAATTAGATTTCATAATGAAGCTGACCTTGCAATACTTGCATTTTAAATGCTTATGCTGCACCAAATAATCAGATATTTGCGAGCATTTACACAGTGAAATAATTGGATACTGACTTTTATTCACAGCTGACACATGATAGATTACAAAACTTTAAAGTACAGGAGGAAGTCATTGACCATTATGTATGCATCAGCTCAAAAAATATCTCCCAAGCATCTCCCATTTGCCAGCCCTCTCTCTGTTGCCCATAAATTCATAATTTCCAATTATATATCCAGTTCTCTTTTGAATCTTCATCCACAACTTTCCCAGCCGGTCAATTCCAATTCATAACAACTCTCTAAATAAAGACGTTTTTCCTTATTTCACTTCTAGCTATTTTACTGACATCTTTGCAATTAGAATTCCTTCGTGCTATAATGCCTACTAACAGAGTATTCTTTTTGTACTCTGCAACTTTTTTTAACACTTTTGAGCACCGCAATAAATTCACATCTTTGTCTGTTCTGCTCCAGGAACAAGAAGCCTTGCAAGAACTTTAACAAACACTAAACGGAAAAACAAGCAGAAAACTAGTCTCCAGGATATATGAACATCAACTAGCTACAAAAGACATGATCCCAATATGAATACCTTATGTACTGATGCGGAAGTACGCCACTTTGACTAGGTCTGCATATCCATCCTAGGACAGGCCAAACAGAGACAAGCACAAGAATTCCTGGAAATATGGCATTCCAACCGGAAATCCATCAACAAACACATCAATTTTGACTCCATCTACCATCCTCTGAGAAAAAGGGCAGGAAATGACATTATGGACACCGGAAATTACATTACCAACTCAAGGAAACTGAAACATTTAAATAGAAGGTGGGAGATAACACCAGCACTTCATCAAAGGCTCACTGACTGAGTACAGTCAATGAAACAAACTAGGAACTGCCATTAGTTATTGCTTTAGAATATATCAGAATGTTCGTGGCTGCCACCACGTAGAATAATTGAATGAAAATGCGAGCCTGCATCACCAAGTGCATAACCAAAGGCTTTTTTTTAAAGTTGTGAGATTACCTGGGCAATCAACCGCCTAGGAAATGCATTCCCGACACGTGTTATTAGGGGCAGAAATGCTGCTCAGTGGTTATCATGCCTGCCTTAGAGCGCTGGGGATCCAGGTTTGATTCCAGCCTCGGGTGACTGGCTGCATGGATTTTGCAAATTCCCCCCATATCCACGTGGATTTCCTGTAGGTACTCCGATTTCCTCCCACAATCCAAAGATGTGCAGGATAAGTGAATAGGCCATGCTAAATTGCCCAAAGTGTTCAGAAACTTGTAGGTTAGGTACATTAGTCAGGGGTAAATATAGGAGGAATGTGTTTGGGTGGGTTACTCTTTGGAGGGTCAGTGTGGATGTTTTGAGCCGAAAGGCCTGTTTCCACATATAGGAACTTTATGTTCTATGTCTGTGCCACCCTCTCAGTTCAATACAGACTCCATAAATCCCCTCTCAATCCCCTGCCTTTCACTTTAAGTATGTTTCCTTTTGTTTTTGAGCGTTAGAGTAAGGGAAACAGCTGATGTCTGCTCATCCTCTCCATACCCTTTATTCTCCTGTACCCCTGTACAATATTCCCTCCTCAACCTTCCCTGATGCAAAGGAAAAAGGAGTAAGTTTAGCCCTCGCTCTTCAAAGTATGTGATCTCACTTGCCTCGTTCATTCAGATGTGCATCCTCTCACATTCCTCACTTCATCGGCCATAAATCTGGATATTGAAATCATCCATTTATATCATCCTGTAGCCTAATCCTGTCCTCCTCACTGTGAACCACCCAGCTCATCTTTGTGTCATCCCCAACATTAATTATCATTTCACTGCCATCCATCTTCCACATTCTCACCATCATCATTTATAAATATCACAAATAAACCTTGATTTCCTTCCTGTTCTCCCCATGTTATTCACAAAGGAATAATTAAGAATTTCAGTCTCTTGTTGTTCTTATTTTGGGGAATTTGCAGAGTGATGTAGTTAACACCTATTATGAGGGTGCTGCAAATACCATTTTCGACACAAAGTTAAATTCACCTTTTACACTCTGTCCCTCAGCATGTATTATTCATAAAGCTTGTAACTAATTTAGGATGAACTATGGTTTGGCACCTTGCACTGGAACATTAGCCTGTTGTGTGGCACTGTCCTTTGTAACAATAGTCAGAACTGAGGAATGTTTTCATCTGCAGGATGGACACAGACTCATTGCTTGAATCAGCTAATGTGATGAGGATAAATATTCAATTAAATTCTATGTTATGGACAAACTGCAGGAGATCAAATCATATTCTCATGTCTACCTAGAATTGGAAGCAAATGCATACTGTGAAAAATATTCAAAAATGTTGAGACACAACAGCAGGAGAGAAAAAAAAAACACATCACCTGCATTTGATGGAGATACAAAACTACAGAGTGAATGTGTAATCTGTTAAAGAATCAAGTGATAGAAAAAGAAGCACATCAAATCTTAATTTTCAATGGAATCAGATCCCAATTTTCCTGAACATTGGTGGTTTTCACCCAACCTCACTTTTCCAAAAACAAACTTTTCCCAGTCACTCAAACTTCATTAGCCATTCTTCCTCCCCTTCCGACTCTTTCCTTGCACTCCTACTTCCCTTGCACTACCCCTTCTGTTGCCACATACTCTTCCACTGATAATATCTCTTCACATCTTTCTTCTGCCACTCCCACTGTAAGTTACACCAGTTCCCTAGTTACTCCCACTTCCACTGGCCATCTCTTACCCATTTTTGCTTTCCAACTGGGGTGATGGGAGCTCCTGGCTTCTGTGCTGCTATTGGTCATCAGTGAATGATGAGATTGAGATGATCAATGCCCAATGTCTAATAGTGTATGTCTGTCATTGTCCAATGCACCATGAATAGGGTGGGTTTTCCCCCCATACAGAGTGGAACGTTTTTTTTTCTGTCTCTGTGTCACAGCGCTTAACCAAGCAGCCTCATCCCAAATAGGAAACACCTCTCCTCAGAATCAGAAGTCCAAGCATCTGTTTGTCCTTAAACGTTGCGAGGACAGTGACCACATTGTTCAATAAGCCGTGTTCTATCCTTTTTTCTCTTTAGTATTTTAACTTATTGTCCAATGTCAGTTGAGGTGAGATCAGACTAACTTCCCTTGCCATCAAAGTAGCATTTGATTCATGTAGCATCATTCACCCTCAGCAAACTGTGGTTAATGGAAATCAGAGGAAATTCTGTGCTGGTAATTTCCTCAATGAACAATGACACCTTACCCAGAGCTATTGGGAATGACAAATAAACTCTGCCCTTGCTAGTGCCTTACAAAACCATGGATGGATTTGTTTTGTTAATAACATGAAGATACATCAGTTTTCACAGTTTGGTCTAAAGTCTCAGAAAATTAAGACTTTGCTGGTTGAGTGTCACCCCAATGAAATCAGAGCATTACAATAAGATAACGATTCAGATTATCTTCAATCATTTACTTTCTGAGGACTGGTCGTGCGGTGTCGTTGCCACTGAGATCAACATTTTCTCTGTCTAACAGCATCACATCGCATTGGCTCAAGGCTGCACCATTCCCCAATTCTACTTCATTCTCCAGCTCATTTGCCGTGCTCACCAGATATACGAGGCCCACAAGATGGAATAACTTAGAGATGCCTATGAGCCTCTGGAATCTGCCACACCACCATGCCCTGTGCTCTGACTCCATTCCCTCCCCCAAGCCCACCTCCTGTCGTGTATTCACCTTCCCTCCAAACCTTCAACGCTCTAATGCTGAATATTCTGTACTCAGCAAAGGTCTCAGCTTTATCCCTCTGTGCCTCACTTTAATGAATTTCAGGAACGACATAATGTTGAACTCCTCTTCCACCATCTTCTCCTCAGTGTCCATTTCTTTGGACAAGAGTCCACTCCACATCCCATAGACCCTTCGCCCAGCTCCAACACTCTCCCTCCACCTGGATCCATTCCTCTGGCATTTACTTGAACTCAATATGTTCATTGAGAACTTTCCATGTGAGTTTAGTTGTCTTAAATTCTCTGTATTCCCCCTCTCCCTATCCAACCTATCACCCTCTGAACAGACTGTACGCTGTATGTTTCAATCAACCCTGACTATGTTATTCAGCCTGTGCCGATAAGGGAGGTGCTGCTGCAGTCTGGTGGACTCACTTCTACATTTCAGAGGCTGAGTGCCAGCTCTCAGATACCTCCACATGTCACCTGCTGGTCCATAACTCTACCGTGGCACATCAGGCTATTTTATTTACTAAATCTGACCACATTTCACCTGGAGATTCCCAGTCACTGGCCCACACCTCCCCCACCACTCACCCCCACCTAACAGTCCCGAAGCTGATGGCCCTCTGATAGCAGAGTTCGCTTTTATCTCCTCCTGAAAATCCACAAACAGAACTGCCCATGCAGTCCCATTGCTTCAGCCTGTTCCTCCCATACAGAGCGGGTGCATGGATACATACGTGGTCCAAAGTTATACCTGTTTCTTCATGGGGTACGTAGGTCATTCCATTTCCAGTTCTATTCCAGCCCCCATCCATAACTCTTTCTCCAATATGTAGATATTATCATCGCTGCTGCTCCTCTTTCTTGTCCAGAATTGGAAAAGTTCGTTGTTTCCAATTTGCACCTCTCCCTCACATTCGCCTGTCTACCTCTGACTCCTCCCTTCCTTTACTCGATATCTCTGCTTCTATTTCTGAAGATAGACCAGTCACTGATATCCAGTAATAACCGACCAAGTCCCACAGCTACCTGGAGTATGCATCCTCACACCCTGTTTCCTGCAAAGGCTCCAATCCATTCTCTCAGTTCCTCCATCTCCACCACATTGCTTCTGATGAAGTCAACTTCAAACATGTGGCCTCTGATGTGTCCACCTTCTTCCTCAACCGAGAACTCCCCAGCACTGTTATTGACAGGGACCTCAACCAGTTCCGACCCACCTCCTGCACTTCTACCCTCAGCATCTTTCTTCCCTGCTGTAACAGCGTTAGAGTTTCCCTGATCGTTACCGACCATCCCACCAGCATTTACATGCAGAAGATCATCAGTCTGCATTCCCCCACCTCCAGCGAGATGCCACCACCAGACACAAATTTGCCTCCTCTCCCCTTTCCGCCTTCTGAAGTGACCATTTCCTCCAGGACACCCTGGTCCACTCGTTATTCACTGCCCACACCTCCCCCCCCACACACACACACCACCTCCCCCAGCCCCCACCACAGGTGCACTTCACTTTCCTCTGCCGAAGCTGTTACACTTTCCCATTTACCTCCTCCCTCGTCATTATCTAAGGTCCAAACATACCTTCCAGGTGAAGCAGCATCCTACCAAAATTTCCCACAATCCGGTCTACTACATTCGCTGCTCACATTGTGATCTGCTGTACATTGGAGAAACTAAAGGTAGACTGGGTGACCACTTCACTGAATATCCAAGCTGTACCTCTGCAAAAGACCCTGAGTTTCCAGTTGCCTGCCAGTTTAATAGCCCATCCTGTTCCCTGGCCAGTATCTCTGCGTCAGGCTTGCTGCAGTGTTCCAGGACATTACAACGCAAGCTGGAAGAACAACACCTCATTTTCCGCGGTGAGGTGCAGCCATTCAGACTCAAAATAATGGTCAATAATTTTAGGGACTGAACTCCTCAATGCCCCCTACCCAGACACCAGGCCTAGTTCTCACGTGGCCTTCCATTACTCACCCCCTATTGTTAGCTACTAACAGTTTTCATGAACAGTTATTCAGCTTCTGCTGTATATTAATCAACATTTTCAGGGCTACCATCCGTTCTGAGGAAGGGCCACTGAATTAGAAACATTAATTCTGATTTCTCTGCACAGATGCTGCAGACCTTTTGCAGGAACTCCGGTTTTTGTTTCAACAATGTCTCACAATGTTTTTGTATCACAATGCAATACGTCATGGATATTTGGAGCTCTGTCAAAGATAGGAACTTCGCAATTTCTCATTTAATGTCCATAAACTGATATTCGAGATTCAACTGAGATAGCAGCTTTTCTTATATCGTTCAGATCAGTCAATTTTTCACAGTTCAGAAAGAAAAAGAAATCGATAGAGGGAAACTCAGCAAGTCTGGCACCCTCTGAGAAGGGATACACAGAATTAACATTTGATTTCAATAAGACTTTTTCAGAACAGTGTCACATCATATTCGATATGTTAACTCTGTTTCTCTCTGCAGATACTTCCTCATCTGTTGCGCTTCTACCATCATTTTCTGTTTGTATTTCATGTTTCCGTATCAGTATATTTCATGTTTCTTGACAGGGCTACATGCTGAATTTGGTTACATCTGGACAATGTAGTCCTTTCCTGTTCCTGTAATGGTTGGTGTGTCTGGGATACCTGTGCAATGGCCGAAATCTGTTTCTTCTTTAAGATTCAAAGGAAAAAAGAATATTTTTTCTGAATATCCTGTAAATCTCAGGAACTCCACTTTGTTTAAAAAGACATTTTAGAGGCAGCTGAAATTTCATGAGATAATAGGAATAGATTATTTATGGTGGAGCACTCAGTGACCATGTTGAACAAACTTGTCTACCCTGTCTCCAAAGGTTTTGATTACATAACACAGAATTATTTACAGCAAAAGTGGGGGGAACTCAACCCATTGTCTCTTCCAGCTTGTAATGACTATCTCTACAGTTAGTCTCCTGTATTGTCCCCATTGCCCTTCACATTTTGTTACGAGTGTCTGCTTTTTATTGCAAGTATCCTGCCAGATATGAACAATATGATAAATCTCAAACAAAAAGAAAATCAGAACTTAGAGGGCAAGCTCAGCAGGTGTGGCAGTATCTGTGAAGAGAAATCAAAGTGAATGTTTCAGGAACGGTGACCCTACTCGATCTGTATTCCCAATGATTAAATGGTGTCTGTATAAAATATAGTTCACTTTATCACGTTTAATATTATCCTTTTAGTTCACATTGTCATTCAGCATTGCATCACCCAAATGTTGGCTGTTTACTTGTTATAAATTAGATTTATTTCTGTCTGTCAGAAAGAGGGATGATGACTGGGGAATATCATTGTACTGCCCATGCAGTCTCCACAGGCACTGCTCCCATTCCGCCCTATCTCCTACCCAATATCATGTTCACTCGAACCTGACTCATTAATTCATAAGTCTAAATGAATATTTTCATTGTAATTATCCCTTTTAGTTTTGGACAGATGCAAAAATGCGTAAAAAATACGGTTTACAGCAAATAAAACTGCATTTAGAAGTCTGTCAATTTATATAAATAAATTACTGAACCATATTCCCTATGGAAGTTCCACAGTTGCCTTATTAGAGCAGTGAGAGGAACATTCAGCGATACTCACACTTCCTGTCTATGTTCAGGGCGGCTGTGCCCAATGACAGTCTGTTCGCTAGCGTTTGTTCCCGTGGAGGAGAGATCAGCACAGTAACAACATCCTGGTTGTGTTTCTTTTAGGGGTGGATGGGAGGAGTGGAAGGATTTTTGGAAAGATGGTTACAGCATAGTAATCGGACAACAGAGCAGAATCATGTAGCCTACAAAAAGAAAATATTTTTATTCTCTCTCACAACTGACTTCACCCAGCGATTGTGATGGGAGATGTGACCAATAGCCAGCAATGTCAACATGTAGTTCAGTCCAGTTATATTGTGAACTGAATGTGCTGTATTGAAAGCAGGGAGTGTTTGCTCTGACTGTGATTGATGTCAGTCTCCATGCAAGGCAACTGTGTCACTGGAGGGTTTCCCTCTCCTATTACTAAGATGCTTCATTCAGTGCTCTACCACTGTAGTAACAGATGCATCAGCTCCAACAGTAACAGAGATCAACAACTGCATAGATCTGAATCTGAGAATAGCGGACTCGAACATTGCAACAATGGAGAGGAGGTTTTCCAAGAGTCTTTTCATGATTTCCCCCTCTTGTGGATTTCTACCATATCAGATATCAGCAGTGCTGATAATTATTCTGGATGGGATGGAGGGTGTGCTACTGACCTATTCTCGCTATTGTTGGGGTTCTCTACCTCTGTCTATTCATTAATCCCAGAAACAAGCTTGAACTTCACTGCAATTTCTGTTATCTATATTTGTCAGAGAAAGTAACTATTGCCTTCAGTTTCAATTGCAGTCTCCATTCATTACCCATGAATGGCAGACCACTCCCTCACAAATATCTGAGAACAAAACTGTGCACAACCTCGAGATCCCTCTTTACCCTGAACTGATTTATGTCTCCTGTTCTCTCTGTCACCAACCCTGTCCATTACCAGCTCCTAATATCCCCAATCTTCATCTCTGTGTCAGTGCTGTTGCTGAACAAACCATTGCCTACACGATGGTAAAATTCAGACTGAATGTTTCAAGCTCTCTTCTGACCACTTTTCCGATTACAAATATTTCAATCACAAAATTGCACTTGTCTCGAAAATTACTTCATGATTAGGACAATGTATGAATGTAGGAATGTCGCTGGATATAATTCAGAAGCGAATCTTATTAAACGAAAGATATTGTTTCAAGTTATTTGTTTAAAGTCTGCAACAGCTGATGACAGAACTTAAATGAAAATGATAAGAATTGCAATAAAAGTGAATTTCACGAAAAACAAACAAAAGCAACATTTTGTCTGAAAACCTTCTTCTTTCACTGATCACCTTCGGTAAAGAAATTTAATGTTATTACACAGTCATATTTAATTGTGACTTGAGACCCATGACAATCTGCTTAACTTTATATTGGCTTGTGGAATGGCCTCATAATCAGGGCAATTAGTGATGGTCACCAAATGCTGCCCTTGGCAGAGATGATAACATCTCACGGAATAACAACATTGAAGGTGAGATCAAATAAAGGAAGTAGCTGAAAATCTGAAATTATAGAAAGAAATGCAAAGAAACGAACAGAAAGTGCTGGGAAACTTTCCTGAACTGAAAGCAGATGCAAAGGAGTATGATTAATACCATTGACAGGGAAGTCTGCTTTGAAGGGGAGGAGGAATCAATACAGAAAGAGAGATACAGAAGAAAAAGAGCAAACAAAGAGAATGATGATCAGCTGGGCTGGGAATAAAATGTGAGATTCACCTCATTTATTTTTCGCCTTTCCCATCTTCCTGAATATCATGCCCTTGTAAATACAGGCATGCCCCGCTTTTCAAAAGTTCGCTTTTCGCCACTTCCCTTTCTAAATGACTTACATTAGGACATTGTTTCGCTAACCAAAATGTATCCGAACAGAATTTTCACTTTTACGAAGCAAGCCGAATTTTTTCCCATACAAATTAGTGCTACTGCACTTTACACCATATCAGCTTACCAACGGTTTCGAAGGAACACACTGCTTACAAATAGTGAAGGAAGCTGAAAATGTGTTGCTGGTTAAAGCACAGCAGGTTAGGCAGCATCCAAGGAACAGGAAATTCGACGAACCCTTCATCAGGCTCTGGCCTGAAACGTCGAGTTTCCTGTTCCTTGGATGCTGCCTAACCTGCTGTGCTTTAAACAGCAACACATTTTCAGCTGTGATCTCCAGCATCTGCAGACCTCACTTTTTAATCGAAAATAGTGAAGGAACCCTGTATATATCTAAGATCATATTTAAAGCGATTTGATTCCCTCTGTCTGTCCTCCCTAATTGTGGTCTTCTTCTTATCTTCATTAATTAGATATGGGTATCTCTGACTGGGGCAGCATTTTTCCAGTTGCCCTTGAGAAGATCTTGAGCTACTGCAGTCCACGTGTTTGATCTGATTTGGTTTCATTTATTTTATTCAAATGCACAATGCAAAAGTTTGTTTTTATTGAAGTGCAGGCACATGATAGTAAACAAGAAAACAGAGATCACAGGGTCCTTGGACAGAGTGATGCATACAAGGTTACGGCTTCACAGGAGGTGTGCAAAGTAAGATCAACATTAGAAAGATTAACATTATTTGAATAGTGAGAGATGTCAATTTGTCAGTCTAATAATGGTAGGGAAGGAAGTGTTCCTGAGCATGCTGGTCCATGTTTTCAAGCCTCTGCCTCTCCTCCCTGTTTGAAGCGGTTGTAGGAGATCATTACCAGTTTGGGAGACAGATCTTTGATCTTGCCAGCCTTTCTGCGACAATGACAAGTATAAATGTACGGAAGGTTGTCTTCCGTGATGGTCTGGACTGTGCACAATACCGTCTGTAGTATCTTTTGGTCCAAGGCAGAGCAGTTACCATGTCAGGTCGTTATGCATCCGAATAGAATGCTTTGAGTTGCCAGTATGCAGAGCACTGGGAGAAGGGCGGTTTCAAAATAGTTAGATATAACTATTGGCTGTTAACTGGATACCCACGTTCTGGTTGCTGTTTTGACAACAATTGAAATTTAACTGGTAATTTTAAATTATGTCTTCTATAACAAAACCAAGTTGAGTGTATTGTATTGCCAACATCGAACCAATGAGCCATCACCTGCTTCATACGAATAGAGAAGCCAACGAAGGAGAAAGAGACAGAAACAAAGGGAAGGAGAGAGAGAACACGGCGAGGGAAACTGATGGACAGTCAGTCAAAGAGAAAAAGGAAACAAAACAAGGAAACAAACAGTCGCATGTGCAGGGAGAAGGGAAGATAATAGGTTCAGGGAAAGGAACAGAAGACAGGGAAAAGGAAAACACAGGGAAATAGGCAGAGTGAGGGAAACAGTGAGAGACAAAGGTCACAGGGAGCTGGGGATAGGGTCAAGGGGAGCTGGGGGAAATGAAAGGAGCTGGGGGTGAGGACCAGAGAGACCTGGGCGTGAGCACTGGAGGGAGCTTGGGGTAGGGAGGCGAGGATTTATTTTGTCCTGCGCCAAGATATCCAGGCATATCATGGATCAAGGTAAGCATGGATGTACTGAACGATGGCTGTAAAATATGTTTGAGAGGCATATAGGTTCCCCTGCACAGGGTGTGCGCTAGGCGAGGTCAATATGAACAAAGTCAGCATTATCTGAGGTTAGAGAGTCCATTCATCGGTCTAATAAGAGCTAGGAAGAAGCTGTTCCTGAACTTGCTGCTCTGTGTGTTCAAGCGTCTGTATCTGTTATCCTGATGGAAGAGGTTGTGGGAAATATTTACAGACATATGATGGGTCTTTGGTAATGTTAGAACAAAGAACATTCCAGTACAGGAACAGGCCATTCAACGGTCCAAGCCTGAGCCGTTCCAACTCCTCTATCTCAACCTGTCTTCTATTTTCTGAAGGCCTGTATCCCTATGCTCCCGGCCCATTCATGTATATTTCCCAAAACATCTTAAATGGAGCAACACTGGTCACAGTTACAAAGATATCTGTTAAGGCCCAAGTTATTTCCTCTCTCCCTTCCCTCAGTAATCTTGGATAGATGTTGGCAGCCTTTCTGCAGCAACGAGACGTGTAAATAGAGTCAATGATTGGGAGATTGGAGTCCGTCATAGTCTGGGCTGTGATCACAATCTTCGGTAGTTTCTGATGGTCCTGGGCAGAGTGTTGCCGTACCAGGCCATTATGCACCCGGACAGTACATTCACAATAGTGCATCTGTAGAAGTAGTGCATGCTAAATATCCTAAGCCAAGTGAGGAAGGAGAGAAGGTTTTGAACCATTTTGACTGTCACACCTGTGTGGGAAGTCCAGGGTAGGTTGCCAGTTACCATCACTCCGAGGGACTTGACGCTCTGCACTGTCTCGACCGTTGATGTAGATGCTTAACTTGGAATTGTTTTTTTTAAGAAGTTTTCATTGGATGTGGGCATTGCTGGATGTGCCCAGCATTTCTTGCCCGTCCGCAGTTGCCCTTGAGAAGGTGGTGCTGAGCTGCATTCTTCAACTGTTGCAATCTACCTGCTGTGCGGTGACCCATTAGTGATTAAAGAGGGAATTCCAGGGTTTTCACTCAGCAATAGTGAAGGAACGGCAATACATTTCCAAATCAGGATGTTGACTAGTTTAGAGGGGAATTTGAAGGTGGTGGTGTTCCCAAAAGTCTACTGGCCTTGTTATTCCAGATGGAAGTGTTTGTGAGATTGGAAGGATCTGTCTGAGGATCTTTGGGGAATTCCTCCATTGTGTCTTGTAGATAGTGCACACTGCTGCTCCTGAGTGACCATGGTGAAGGGAGTGAATGCTTGTGGATGTGGTGCAAATCAAATGGGCAGTTTTGTTTTGGATTGTGTCAAGCTTCTTTAGTGTAGATGGGCCTGCATCCATTCACGCAAATGAGGATGTTCCATCTAATTCCTGACTTCTGTTTCGTGGATGATGGACAAGCTTTGGGTAGTCAGGAGGTGAGTTTCTCCTGCAGTATTCCTCGCCTCTGATCTGCTGTTATATTCATGTGGTGAGTCCAGTTGAATTTCTGGTCAATGATACCCCACCCCCATCCCCCAGGATATTGATAGTGGGTGAGTTTAGTGATAATAATGCTGCTGAATACAAAGTGGTTATGTTGTTTCTTATTGATGACAGTCATTATCTGAATTTCTGTGGCGCAAATGTTACTTGCCACTTGCCAGCCCAAGCCTGGATATTGCCCAGATATTGTTGCTTTGGGCATGGGCTGCTTCAGTATCTGAGCATTTGCTAAAGTTGCAGAACATTGTCCAGTCATCATCGAATATCCCCACCTCTGACCTTATGATGGAAGGAAGGTCATTGTTGAAGCAGCTGAAGATGATTGGACCCAGGGCATTATCCGAAGGGACTACAGCAGAGATGTTCTGGAGCTGAGGTGCCTGACCTCCAACAACAATGACCATCTTCCAATCTGTCAGGTATGACTCCAATAATGGAGTGTTGGCCCGCGATACCGTTTTTGCTTGGGGTCCTTGATGTCACATTTGGCAGAATGCAGCCTTAATGTCAAGGGCTGGAATTCAGTTCCTTTTTCTATGTTTGAACCAAAAATGTGACGAAGTCAGGAGCTGAGTGACCCTGGCATACCCCAAACTGGGCGTCACTGAGCCGGTGCTGCTTGATAGCACTGTTGATGACACCTTTCATCATTTTTCTGATGATGGAGAGTAGACTGATTAAGCGGTATTTCGACGGGTCGAATTTGTCCCGCATTTTATGTACAGAACATACTTGAGCAGTTTTCTCCCCATTGTCCGTTTGTAAATATACTGGAACAGCTTGGTTAGAGGACCTGGATGTTCTGTATCACAAGTCTTCAGGACTATTGCGGCATGTTACCAGGGCCCATAGCCATTGCAGTATCCAGTGCCTTCAACTGTCTCTTGATATCAGTTAATCGAATTTGCTGAAGAATGCTCTCTGTAACGATGGGGACCACCGGAGGAGGCCGAAATGGATCATCCACTCAAAACTTCTGACTGAAGATTGCAACGAAAGCTTCAGCCTTATATTTTGCACTGATGTTCTGGGTTCTTCCATCATTGAGGTTGGGGATATTTGTGGAGACTCCTACTCAGGTGAGTTGTTTAATTGTCCGCCACCATTCACGATCGGATGAGCAGGACTGCAGAGCTTAATTCTGATGTATTGGTTCTGTGATCTCTAAGCTCTGTCTGTCCCTTGCTGTATATGCTATCTGTTTATGCTATCTGGAGGATTAATTCAGCTGAGGAACAACGTTACGTGGTAAGGTATGATTCCGTGAGTATAGCTATGTCAGGCTGGTGCTTGACTAGTCTGTAAGGCAGTTGTTCCAATGTTGGCACTAGACCTCAGATGTTAGTAAGGAAGACTTTGCAGGTTCTACAGTGATATTTCTAATGTTGACTTTTCTGGTGCCCATTTCGATGCCAGGTGGTCGATCAGGTTTCATTTGTTTGTAACTTTGTAGCGATTGGAACAACTGAATGACTCATTAGACCATTTCAGAGGGCGATTGGGAGTCAATGACATTGCTTTGGGTCTCGAGTTGCATGTCAACCAGACCAGGTGAGGATGGAAGATTCCTTCATTGCAGGATATTGGTGAACCAGATGGATTTTTCTGACAATCGGCAATGATTTCATTCTCATCAGTAGATTCTTAATTCCAGGGATATTGTTACATTATTGAATTGAATTTCCACTCTGCCGTGGCGGGATTCAACCTGGATAAACAGAACAAGTGCTGATTTTGCTGGATTGATAATCGATTGGTAATACCATGAGACATAGTTGGAACCATATGTTGTACTCAGCTGCCATTTCTTGTGTTACCCTGTTTTTCATTCATTGCTCATGTTTTTCTGGAATCTCATCCTTCATTAAATCCTGATTGAAATACATACTCATGAACACCTTCTCGACAGCTCGAATTTCATTCAGTCTGTTTTGTTTGAACAGATATTTCAAGGCAGCCGTACACCAGAGAAAAGCAGGAAAAGATAATGGTGATTGTGCACTGTACCTGTCACTGGACCAGCATGTCTGTCCAGGAAGTATTTATTGTGGGTCAGAGAACCTCAATTATTATGGAACGGATGGAGGCCATTCAGTCCATCGTGGAGTCACAATCTCTCCAACTGCACAATTGGAGATAGGGAGAGTGTGTGAAGAGAGATTGTGTGAAAGAGAAATAAACAGAGAGAATCAAGTGAAGGGACATAAACTGAGAGAGGATAGAAAGGGGAGCGACTGACTGAGTGCGAGAGGAAGACGTGTTAGATGAGGGTGAAGTTAGATAGATCAGAAGACTGCATTACGGTAGGTAAATGTGAATAGACAGAAGTTAGAAGCTTTATTTTAGAAATTCCTCTGGACGGCAAGCCCTTTGTCTGGGCTCCATACACTGTGAGCACTGTGCTGATACTGGCTGTCATCCCAAATTATTTATTTCCAACAATATCACAGAGCTGGGTTACTGACAGCTAAACAGAACCCATTAGGCCAATAGACTGGTTCCATGGAGAAAGCAGAGGATTTAAAAATAGACTATGCCAAGAGCAGCAGGAAATGATAACCACCACCCCGCCTCCACAATCACCAACCCCCCCCCCCCCACCCCCACCGCCCACACCGATACTGTATAAGAGACTAGGCCAGAGAATCTCAGTGAGGGGATTCAATGACAGAGGTGAAATCACGATCTTAGCTGTGGTCAAATAATGATTGATAAAGTTTGCATACCACTTTCCTAGTTATGTAATTCACATTTCAATTTAGAGAGCTCAATATCAGGAGTGTATTTTAACAACCTTATCTCTTTGTACTTTGAATATACTGGTGTGTGTAGAAAATCATTTTTTCCCTGTATTTTATATTGCATAAACACATTTCATTAATATTGTCTCTGCTAATTCCTCATTGTAGATGTATTCTTGAATATGTTCTTCATAAGAATTACAAAGAGTAACATTCCAATTCTGGTAAATGGGGAACATCACTGCCCCTCCACCCAGTCTAATCAGCCATGTCCCCCATTCCTCTCCGTCTTCTGTCTTTCCGCAATACCATAATCACAATGTAATTGAAGTCCATTAAATGACACTTCTTGACAGTTCCTTAACATCAATAACATCCACAGCATGACCCACGCCTGCCCTGTCTGATCCTGGAATAACAATCTGAACTGTGTTGGCCATGTGTAATTCTCTGTTAATGTATCCGTGCGTTTGTTTGTTGAAACCCACTTTTTTTGGCACATTTTGCTCTCAGATCATGGATGATAGTTGTTTTCTCAATATTTTGCAGATATTGCAATGACTGATCAGTAGTTACGGGATTCATTTCTGTAATTATGAACAGAGAAGCATGTCTATGTTCCGTTAAACTTCTGGCATTACTTTCATATCCAAGACTGACTGAATTATTACACACAATCAATCTGCCATCTTCAACATTCCTTCCTTCAGTCACATTTGCATATCACACCCAGAATCCATAAATGTTCAACGTTACTTTGAATTTTAATAAAGTAGCATTGAATTCAAAGGGGTTAACTTAAGCTATTTGTTCAGCGATTGTAATTATGTCAGTCTCCATGGATCGTATGCATCCCTAGGGATTTTCTCTCTTCTATCAATAAGGGAATGCTTTCAGCGTTTTATCCCATAGTGTGAGCGGGAGCATCACATGTCCAAAAGCAATAAGAAGGATTAGCAGCTTCAGAGAGAAGGGTAGGAGAGACGGAAATCTGGGAACATTAGACTGGAATGTTCCAACAATGGATGAAAATCTGGGAACATTAGACTGGAATGTTCCAACAATGGATAGGAGTTTATCCGATGGTCTTTACTGGCTTTCCCAGCCTTGGATATCATTAGCATCGCGGATTGAAGATGTACTGATGATTATTCAAGCTGGTTACTATCCTATCCTTGCTATAGTTGGTGTTCCTGGTAAGTCACTCTGTCTGTTTAGTGAAACGGTCTGAACGGATTCGATGCTCATGATATGCAGGTTTTGGAAAGGTGCAAGCCAACGTTTTCAGCTCCAATCAAAGAATCCAATCCTTAAGAATTGTAACTAGCAAATTATTATTTACAAATTACTCCCCAATACGCGAGGGTGAAACACACTGTTCTCAACCTCTTTGATTCGTTTTCTCATGCAAAGTGTACATTTTCATATCTTCCCCACAAGCCAATCCTGTCCAGTTACCACCGTTAGGACGTCCCAGTCTCCTCCTCAGCCTCAGTTCAAATCCTGAATTAAACATCGTTTGTGCCTTGTTAATTCCAGATACATCTGTTTCAACTCCCTTCTTACCATGTGCCCATTGCAAAATAATTGCACTTGAGATGCTTAATTTGTTCTCTGCGCAAAATCTGAAAGATGGGCAGACAGTGTATGGTGAGTCACGTCATTGGCTAGTATTCCAGAACCACAGAATAATAATCTGTTGACAGCGACTTGCCTTATGCACATTAGAGAAGGCAGTGGGTCATCCTACCCTGGTCAAGTCTCTGTTTAACTGCAAACCCAGGGCAATTTGTTTTACTATTTATTGTCCTGTGGAACAGCTGAAACAGCCACTCAGTTCAAGATCGGCATAACATGCTGGCCGACCATGGCTGCACACATACCGTGAGGGCAGAACTAAAGGAAAGGTAGCTCCCTTCCTCTGCCTGCATCCCATATTCCAACGGCTCATTTCTATTCAAGTAGGTAACCATTCACTGTTTTAGATGTATTCTTTGTGATTGAGTCTCTCCGAAGAGTGATGTCCATCTCCATGGGCACCTCTGATGCTGGCTTTATTGATGCTGACCTACAGATGTGAGGATGTTTTTAAATTCTGTATCAGTGGCAGTGCATTGTAAATGAATGGTTTCCTGTGTCACAGGAAAGAAATGGAGCCAGCTAAGTAAGAGAAATGAATTATTGTGATCAAACCTGAGAGTTGTTGCGGCAGTATTTGGGTATTTGGACAGATTTTCTTTCCATTATATGAAGTGATCTCCTTACCACAGAGAGAGTGAAGAGGAGTTCCACCAGAATAATCCCTGGGATGATGGCACCATGAGGAGTGAGCGAAGGTTGATCTAGCGCTGTGAGAGAATAAGACGTGATTGCATTGAACCTTGAGGGGGATGGACAATCACTCCTTATATTCGAAACAGACAATGGAAAGGTGATATATTCCATGACTGCTATTTCACTCAGGATACATGATTTGGGATAGTTTAAGTGCCGGGGTGGACGTTCCGCCCACCCACCCCAACCCCTACTCCCAATTGAGAGAGACGGAGAGATCCAAGTTTTGAATAAACTCTCCCCACATTAATACAGTGCAGTTGATTTGTGATCCTGCACTGAATGTCATATTATCCACCACCTCGAAAGGAGCTACAATACCTTCATTCCAAAACAGTTAACTATTCACAACAGCGTCTGACCTTCATGAAGAACATGAATCTATCTTCTCAGAGATGCAAGGTACTTCCTTAAGCTTTAGACCAGAAGACTATAAGATATTGGAGCATAAATTAGGACAGTTAGCCCATCGTGTCTGCTCCATCATTCAATTATCGATGATAGGTTTCTCAAACCCTATCTCCGACCTTCTCCCCATAACGCTTCAAGCCGTGGATATTCTAAACCTATCTATCTCCATGTCAAATATAGTCGATGACCTGACCCCACAGCCTTCTGTGGCAATAAATTTCAAAGGGTCACCATTCTATGGTTAAATAACTTTCTCCTTATCACTGTTCTAAAAAGTGTTCCCTTTCATCTAAGGCTGTGCGCGCGGATTCTAATCCAATGGAAATATCTTATCAACATCCACTCTCTCGAGGTCAGTCAGTATCATGTCTATATCAATTACATTCCCTCTCATCCTTTCAAACTTTATCAAGTATAGACACAGAGTACTAAAACATTCCCCATGCAATAAGCTTTTCATTCCTCTGACCATTCTCGTGAAAATCATCTGAACACGCTCCAGGACCAGTACATCCTTCCTGACGTATGGGGCTCAAAAATGAGCACAATACGCCAAACGGGGTCTGACCAGAGCCGTTTGCAGTCAGTTCTTATATTCAATTCTTCTCGTAGTAAATGTTCCCAAACATAATTGCAATTGCCCTCCTAACTATTGCCTCAACCTGCAAGCTGACATTGAGAGAACCCTGCACTAGAACTCCCAAGTCCCTTTGCACTTTAGACTTCTGAATTTAGAAAATAGACCATGCCTTTATTCTTCATGCCAAAGTGCATGACCTCCACTTTCCAATATTGGAATGCATCTGACGATCTCTTTACCTGTCCAAATCCTTGTTCAGACTCTCCGCTTCCTCAATACGACCTGTCCATTTGCCTATCTTTGTATCGTCTGCAAACCTAACCAGAGTGCCCTCAATTCCCCCATCTAGATTGCTAATGTAACAAGTAAAAAGTTCTGATTCCAACACTGAGCATTCTGGATTACCACTTGTCCCCGGCTGCCATCCTGAGAAGTGCTCTTTTATCCCAACTCTCTGCTTTCTGCTAGACAGACAAGCTTCTATCCATGCCACTACCTTGCCTGTATCACCACGGACGCTTATCATTCTCAGTAATCTCCTGTGTGACACCTTGTCAAAGGCCTTCTTCAATTCCAGGTGGATAACATCCATTGGCATTGCTTGGCCGAGCTGCTCATTTCCTCTTCAAAGAGTCCCAATAGATTTGTCAGACATTAACTTCCCTTGATGACATCATGCCGACTTTCCCCTATTTTACCAAACACTCTCAACTATTCAGAAATCTCATCCTTCACAATGGATTCCAGGATCTTACCCACGACAGAGGTTAAGCTATTCATGGTGGGGTTTTTTTTGGTCTTTTTCCTTACTCCATTGTTAAAAAGTGGTGTCACGTTAGTGGGTTTCCAGTGCTCTGGGATCGTTCCTTTATCTAGTGATTCCTGAAAGATAACCACGATTGGCTTCACTCCCTCTTCAGCTATCTCCCTTATAATACTCGGATGTAGTCCATCTGGTCAAGTTTATTTAACCACCTTCGGACCATTACATTTTTTTTCTAGCGTGTTTTCCATGGTGGGGGCCATCATACTCAGCTCTGGCCCCTCAATCTCTTGAATGTTTAAGGTGTTACTCGTGCCTTCCACCACGAAAGCTGATGCAAAGTAATTATTCAATTCCTTGTCCATTTTCTCGTTCCCCACTGCTATCTCTCCAGTATCATTTTCCAGCTGTCCAATGTTCACTTTTGCCACTCTTTTATACTTTATATATCAAAAGAAACTGTTACAGTTTTTCTTTATATTACTGGCTAGCTTACCCCCATATTTAATAATCTCCCTCCTTATTTTATTTTGTTTGCCCTCTGTTTTGCCTTTGTAAGCTTTCCAATCCTCAGGTTTCCCACTGCCTTTTGCCACATTATAACATTTCTCATTTGCTTTTATGCTATAGCTGACTTCCCTAGTCAGCTATGGATGTCCCATCCTCCCTATACAAGCCTCTTTTTCCTCAGGATAAATCTCTGCTGTATCCTGAATTACTCCAAAAATCTCCTGCCATTGCTGTTGCACTGTCTTTCCTGCTGGGCCCATCTCCCAGTCAATTCTACCCAGCTCCTCACTCATGTCTATGTAATTGCCTTTATTCAGCTGTAATACCGTTAATTCTGATTCTAACTTCTCTGTCTGAAACTGCAGAGTAAATTCAATCATATTCTGATCACTGTCACCTTCAGCTCCCCTCATCAAGTCTGCCTGTACAAGCTGCTCCAAAAAACCATCTCGCAGACATTCCACAATTTCCTTTTCCTGCCAACCACTGTCAATCTGAATTCCCAGTCCATCTGTATAATAAAATCCCACATGATCAATGTAACTTTGCCTTTCCTGCAGATCTTTCCACCTCCTGGTGGATCTTACACCCCAGCTCCTGGTATATAACTCCAAATGAATTTTTTCACCTTTTTCATTCCTCAATCCTACCGACACAGATTCGACACCATCTGACCTTATTTCATTTCTTATTGATTATTGATTCAATTCCATTCTTAATACTGAAACAACTCTATCTCTCTGCCCACCTGCCTAACTTGTCGACAGGTTGAATATCCTTGAATATTCAACTCCCAATCCTGATCCTCTTGCAGCGATGTCACTGTAATGCCCACTATATCGTACTTGCCAATTTATGGATGAGTCACAAGCTCATTTACCTTATTCCTTATACTGCATGCATTCCGATATAATAGTTCAGTCCTGTATTACCCGTCGCTCTTCTCATTATCATTTATTTGTCCAGCTGTTGGTACCCACACAGACCCTGAACACTGGATCATTCCCCTCCCCCTCCAAGTTCTGCAACACAGATGATATATCCCAAACCCGAGCACCATGTAGGCACCACAACCTTCAGACGTCTTAATCCCGATCACGGAGAACATTATCTATGCTTTTAACTATACTATCCCCAATTATCCAGCATTGGGCAGCATGGTGACACATCAATGCTGCCTCACAGTGCTCGGGACTTGGGTTCATTTCCAATCTCTGGACCCTGCCTGTGTGGACTTTGTACATTCTTCCCGTGTCTGAATTGGGAGCATTAACTCTTCTTTCTCCACAGTACGTCTCTGTGTTTGCTTCAGATTTTGTACCATCTACAGTATTTTTGCTTTTGTTCGATGGAGAAATGCAGCAAATGTGACAGGTTTTTGGAAAAGCAGCCGTGGTTCGCGGTTTCCTCTGGGTGTTTAGGAATCTTGCCCGGCCACGTGTCTGAGTGCAGTGTCCCTGGATGCCCATTCCATCTCTCTCAGTTCCCTCAGTCCATCGTCACTACATGCAACCTTTCATTGTGCCATCCATGGGACTCCCCACATCCCATTGCCTGGCACTGTATACTCCCTTCGCAGGACTGTGCACATAACGACACTGGGAACTTTCTGACCCGCTGGGGATTCTGGGTAAAGGAACAGAATAACTAGAATCCAATTGAATTGCAAAGCTGAGTAAACAGGCTGAATTACATCCATCTGCTCTGACGTTTTCTAATCTCCTGTTTATCCTCGTCCATCTGCAAATAGATGGTCCATATGTATGCCTTGTCAAACAGGCTTGGCGGCGGGGATAGATATCAGATCCGGTGGTCATTGGACTGATTCGGTGGTCTCACTTTCCTGACGTCGCACTTAGGTTTTTATTATCACGTCTATCCAGTTTAAAGAAAAGGCCTTGCTGGAGTTGTGCTGAAAGGATATTTGTTTTTTGGAGACATTAGAATATGTCACGTGCGAGTGTGGTTAGGAATCATAAGGTGGCACAGTTAAATATACGATCAAAGCTGGTCGGGAAGGCAGCACTTCCGATGTGTGGATCATTGGGATTCCAGCGTCAGTAGGATATACACAAAAAGGATGGTATGAACCTGAACTGGCAGCAATTTGCGATATGTGGATTATTGGGATTCCCGGGTCAGTAGGATACACACAAGAAGGACGGGATGCACATGAACCAATAACAATCTCCGATATGTGGATCATTGGGATTCCCGGGTTGGTAGGATATAACCAAGATGGATGGGGTGGCTTTGAACTGGCAGCAATCTCCTGGCAGGCAGGTTTGCTATTGTTCTTTACGAGGGTTTAAACTAGTGTGTGGCGCCAGTGGGGGAGGGGTGTGTGGAACCACAGCAGTAGGACCACAGGTACAGTGACTGAGGAGGAGTTGGAGTCTGATCCCAGTACAGCTAAGACCAACAAAAAAGAGGGTACTGAACACAATGGCCTGGCAGTGTGAAGTGTGCTGATTTTAATATGAGGAATTTGTTTGTTTGAAAAAATATTTCGATGTTGTTGCATGTCAAAAAATAGGAAAAGATAATGGTTAATTGCCCACTGTGTCCTTCACTGGACCAACTTGTCTCTCCAGGCAACAAAACTTGTTACTGTGGTTCAGAGAACTTCAGAATTAATACAACAGTTTGGGAGACCATTCAGCCCAATATGCGTCCATGAGCTCTCCAACTTGACAACTTGAATATAGAGGGAATGATTGGAGCTAGACTGAGAGGGAGAGAAATTAACAGAGAGAAAAACAGTGAAGTGAGATAAACAGAGTGCAAAAAGGAGAGACAGAGTGAGTGAGAGCAAGGGGTGTCAGACGAATGTGAAGTTAGATCAGAAGACAGCATGAGGAGAAATACACAGAAACTTTTCTTAGAAACTCTCACAGACTGTAAGCCCTTTGTCTGGTGCCATAACCTGTGAGCACCACGGTGATACTGGCTGTCATCCCAGATCATTTATCGCCAATAACATCCCAGAGCTGAGTTGCTGACAGCTAAACACAATCCAATAGACCAATAGACTGGTTCCAGGGAGAAGGTAGATTTATTTAAATATTCTGAGCCAACAGGAGATTGTAGCCCCTGTAGACACTGCGTGAGAGGTAGACTGGAATCTCAGTGAAGGGAATCACTGGCAGAGGGGAAATCAGGATCTCAGCTGTGGGTCAAATAATGATTGATAAAGTTTGCATACCACTTCCATAGTTTTGTAATTCACATTGCAATTCATATAGCTCTACATAGTAAGTGTATTTTAACAATATTGCCTTTTTGTAGCTTTCATATTTCGGTATGTACAGAAAAGCTTTATTATCCTTGTATTTTGTGTTGAATAAACACATTTTATTACTGAGGAAGAAAGGACCTGCTCCGATGGGACAGTCGTCATCTGAACTGTGCTGGGACCAGAATCCGAGTGAATCCTAACCAAGGATGTAGACAGAGCTTTAAACTGATTGGGAGTGTGTGTGTGTGTGTGTGTGTGTGTGTGTGTGTGTGTGTGTGTGTGTGTGTGTGTGTGTGTGTGTGTGTGTGTCCAGCACGTACACAAATAGGATTGAGCATCTGGAAATGTTTAACATATCAAACTTCAAGCGCACTGCACAAATGAATGACAATGAGAAGAGGGACGGTTAATGCAGGACTGAAGGGGTTACAACTGAATGCATGCTGTATAAGGAATAAGGTAAATTACCTTGTGGCGCAGAATCAAATCGGCAGGTATGCAGCGATGGGTATTACGGAGATGTGGCTGCAAGGGGATCTGAATATTTAAGGATATTTATCCTATCGAAAAGATAGGCAGGTGGGCAGAGGGAGTGGATTTGCATTATTAGTAAGAAATGATATTAAAACGGGAGTAAGAAAGGAAGTAAGGTCAGATGGCGTAGAATCTTCGTGGGTGGAATTGAGGAACCACAAAGGTAAGACAACCACAGTTGAAGTCTTGTACAGGACTCCAAAGAGTAGTCAGGAGCTGGGGCACAAGATACACCAGGAAAAAGAAAAGGTGTGTAGGAAAGCAAAGGACAGTAATCATGGGTGATTTCAGTATGCAGGGGAACTGGGAACATTAGATTGGTAATCGTTTGCAAGAAAAGGAATGTTTGGAGTATTTATGAGATGGTTTTTTGGAGCAAATTCTGGTGGAGCTCACTCGGGTACAGACGATACTGGATTTAATGATGCAGGATTCATGAGGGAGATTATGGTGAAGGTAAACTTTGGAAGCAATGATCAGAACATGATTGATTTTATTCTGCAATTCGAGAGAGAAGATAGAATCAGAGGGAAGAGTATTTCAGCTGACTAAAGGCAACTACAGAGGCATAAGGGAGATGTTGGGTAGGATTGACTGGGAGAGGGGTCAAGCATGAAAGGCAGGGGAACAGCAATGGCAGCAGATTCCAAGATTAATTCAGGAGACACAGCAGAGATTCTTGCCGAGGAACAGAGGCATGGTGCAGGGAGGATGAGGCAGCCAGGGCTGACGAGGGAAGTCAGGGATTGCATACAAGCAAAAGAGCAAGCGTATAATGTGGTGAGGGGCAGTGGGAAACTAGCGAATTCGAAAACATGTAAAGACTATCAGAGGGCAAATAAAAGAGAAGATGAGATATGGGAGTAAGTTAACCAGTAATATAAAGGAGACTGTAAGAGGTTCTTTAGATATATAAAGTGCAAAACAGACACAAAAGTGAATACGGACCACTGGAAAATGATGCTGGAGAGACAGTAGTGGAAAACAAAGAAAAGAATGAGGAACTTTGCATCATTGTTCATGTTGGAAGACACGAGTAATTTCCCAACAACTGAAGAGAGTGAGAGGGCAGAGCTGAGTATGGTGGACATCACCAAGAAGAACATGCTAGAAAACTGAATGGCCTGAATTTAGATAAATCACCTGAACCATATGGACAAATCTGCAATTTGAGAGGGAGAGGGTACAGTCGAAAGTGAAAGTACTTCTGTTGAATCAAGGGAACTTTGGAGCTTTGAGGGAGGAGCTAGCCAAAGTTCAATGGTGCAATACCTTAGCAGGGATGACTGTGGAGGAACAATGGCGGATATTTCTGTGTATAATGCAGAAGTTGCAGTATCAGTTCATTCCTAAAAGGAAGAAAGATCCCAGGAGGAGGCATGGGCGGCCGTGGCTGACGAGGCAAGTTATGAAACATATAAAGTTAAAAGAGAAGAAGTATAACACAGCAAAGATAAGTGGGAAAACTGAGGACTGGGAAGCTTTTAAAGAGCAACAGAGGGTTACTAAGAAGGACATACGCAGAGGAAAAATGAGGTACGAAGGTAAACTTGCCAATAATATAAAGGCGGATATTAAAAGTTTTTTTAAGTATATGCTAGGCAAAAAAAATGGTGACGACTCAAATTGGGCCCTTGAAGACAGAAACAGGGGAATATATTACGGGGAACAAAGAAATGGCAGAAGAATTAAATGGGTACTTCAGATCTGTGTTCACTGGGGAAGGCACAAGCAATCTCCCTGAGGTAACAGTGGCTGAGGGACCTGAACTTAAGGGAATCTATATTTGCCAGGATTTGGTGTTGGAGAGACTGTTAGGTCTGAAGTTTAATAAGTCTCCGGGGCCTGATGGTCTACATCCCAGGGTACTGAAGGAGGTGGCTCGGGAAATCATGGATGCATTGGGGATTATTTTCCAGAGTTCGATAGATTCGGGATCAGTTCTTGCGGATTGAAGGGTGGTTTATGTTGCACCACTTTTTATATAAGGTGAGAGAGAGAAAACAGGAAATTATAGATCAGTTAGTCTGACCTCAGTGTTGGGAAAGATGCTGGAGTCTATTGTAACGTATAAAATCACGGCACATCTGGATAGTAGAAACAGGATAGGACAGAGTCAGCATGGATTTATGAAGAGGAAATCTTGCTTGACTAACCTTCTTGATTTTTTTGAGGATGTAACTCTGAAGATGGACGAAGGAAATCCAGTAGATGTAGTGTACCTGGACTTTCAGAAAGCTTTTGATAAAGTCTCACACAGGAGGTTAGTGGGTAAAATTAAGGCGCATGGTACTGGGGGCAAAGTACTAGACTGGACTGAAAATTGGTTGGCTGATAGGTAGTGATAAACAGCTCCATTTCGGAATGGCAGGCAGTGACCAGTGGGGTACCGCAAGGATCCGTGCTGGGACCGCAGCTTTTTACAATATATGTTAATGATATAGAAGATGGCATCAGCCATAACATGAACAAATTTGCTGATGATACAAAGCTGGGTGGCAGGGTTAAATGTGCTGAGGATGTTAGGAAATTGCAGGGTGACCTGGACAAGTTAGGAGAGTGGGCAGATGCATGGCAGTTGCAGTTTAATGTTGATAAATGTATGGTTATCCACTTTGGTGGCAAGAACAGGAAAGCAGATTACTATCTCAATGGAATCAATTTAGGTAAAGGGGCAGAACAGAGGGATATGGGTGTACTTGTACACCAGTCAATGAAGGCAAGCATGCAGAAACAGCAGGTAGTGAAGAAGGCTAATAGCATGCTGGCCTTCATAACAAGTGGAATTGAATATAGAAGCAAAGAGTTGCTTCTGCAGCTGTACAGGGCCCTGGTGAGACCATACCTGGAGTACTAAGTGCAGTTCTGGTCTCCAAATTTGAGGAAAGACATTCTGGCTATTGAGGGAGTGCAGCGTAGGTTCACAAGGTTAATTCCTGGAATGGCGGGATTACCTTACACTGAAAGACTGAAGCGACTGGGCTTGTATACCCTTGAGATTAGAAGACTGAGAGGGGATCTGATTGAGACATATAAGATTATGAAAAAGGATTGGACACTCTGGCAGCAGGAAACATGTTTCCGCTGATGGGTGAGTGCCGAACCAGAAGACACAGCTTCAAAATACGGGGTAGACCATTTAGGACAGAGATGAGGAGAAGCGTCTTCACCCAGAGAGTGCTGGCTGTGCGGAATGCTCTTGCCCAGAGGTCTGGATTCATTTAAGAAAATGTTGGACAGAGCTCTCAAAGATAGTGGAATCAAGGTTATGGAGATAAGTCATGAAGAAGATACTAATTAGGAATGATCAGCCATGATCATATTGAATGGCGGTGCAGGCTCAAAGGGCTGAATGGCCTACTCCTGCACCTATTGTCTATTGTCTATTACACCCCAGCATTGTAAGGGAGATAGCTGAAGAGGTAGTGAAAGTGAAAGTGGTGATCTTTCAGGAATGACTAAACTCAGGAAAGGCTGGAAAATTGCTAACATGACACTCCATTTAATAAGGGAATTAGGGAGAAGATGGAAAATTACAGACACACCTAAAATTACTGACTAATCATTAGCCTAACCTTGGTTGTGGTTGACATTCTGGAATCCATCGTGAAGGATGGGATTTCTGAATGCTTGCAAGTATTTAGTAAAATAGTGCCAAGTCAGCATTGTTTCATCAATGGGAGGTCATGCCTGACGAACCTGCTGGAATACTTTGGTGGAGTAACGAGCAGATTTGACCAAGGAGAGCCAGTAGATGTTATCCACCTGTTTCTCTAAATTCCATTGATAAGGTGCCACGTAGGAGGCTATTGAGAAAGATTAGGGCCCCAGGTGTTACAGGCAAGGTGCTAGCTCCCATAGATACATGGCTGTCTGACGGAAAGCAGAGAGTGGGGATAAAAGTGTCCTTCTCAGGATGACATCCAGTGACAAGTGGTGTTCCTCAAGACTCAGTGTTGGGACCACAACAATTCCCTTTGTGCCTTAATGGTCTACATGAAGGAACTGAGGTCATTCTGACTAAGTTTTCAAACAGTGCAAAGATGAATAGAGGGATAGGTAGCATCAAAGAGGTGGTTCGGCTGCAGGAGCGTGCAGTAGCACCGTCTAGCACCCCTCTGATGCTCGCCTTCCAGACCACCAACCTCAGGATACAACGCATCATCCTCCGCCATTTCTGCCACCGACAGTCAGACCACACCACCAGAGATATACTTCCCTTCCCACCCCTATCAGCATTCTGCAGAGACCACTCCCTTCACGACTCCCTCATTGGGTTCACGTGTCTCCCCCTCCCACACCCCAACAAACCACCTTCCACTCCCGGCACCGTCCCTTGCCATTGCAAGAGGTATGAAATCTGTGTCAACAACTTCCTCCTCACCTCAATCCAAGGCCCAAAAGATCCTTCCACATCAGGCAGAGAATATTCTGTGCATCCAAACACATCATCTACTCTGTCCATTGCTCCTGGTCTCCTCTACATTGGAGAGACAGGACGTCAATCTGCAGAACGGTTCAGCGAACACTCTCTGCCACACATTCAACAACCCCACTTCCCTGTGGCTGAATACTTCGCCTCCCCCTACCACTCTTCAAAGGACATGCAAGTTCTTGGCTTCCTCCAATGCCACATTCTATCCACAATTCTTCTGGAGGAAGAGCGCGTCGTCTTGCACCTTGGAACCCTTCAACCACATGGTATCCAGCGCAATGCCACCAGTTACCTCATCTCCCCTCCCTCCAACTTATCCCAGACCTAACCCTCCAACTGAGCACCGCCTGTTGAACAGTCCTACCCGTCTATCTTGCTTCCCATTTATCCACTCCACCTTCCACTCTCACCACTCACCTCCATTTAGCCATCGCCTTCCAAGCAACCTTCCTCCCACCCCCTCCCATTCATCTCTCAACCCCTTTCCGCCCACCCACTTAATTTCTGATAAAGGCTTTTTGACTGAAACGTCGAATATCCTGTTCCTCAGAGTCCGCCTGACTGGCTGTGCTTTTCTCGCTCCACACTGTTTGTCTCTGATCTCCAGCATCTGCGGTCCTCACTTTCTCCTGTTAGGGGAGTGAGCAAAGAAGTGGCAGGTGGAGTAAAACGTGGGCAAGTGTGAGGTCATGCAGTTTGCCAGGAAAAATGAAGGTATGGACTATTTTCTAAATAACTAGCAAGTTCAGAAGACTCCGGGGAGGGGTGGGGGAGCGTTGCTAGTCCAAGGATCTTGAAATGTAAACCTGCAGGTTGTCAGCAGTTGGGAAGGCAAATAAAATGATTCCATTTATTTCAAGAAGGCTTGAATATAAATACAGGGATGTAATTCTGAGGCTCTATAAGATTTTGGTCAGGCTACATTTGGATTATTGTGCACTGTTTTGGGTCCCATATCTCAGGAAGGATGTACTGACCCTGGAGCATTTTCCGATAAGATTCACAAAAGTGGTCCGAGAATTGAAAAACTTAACATATGAAGAAAATCTGAGGGCTCTGGGTCTATTTTGGATGGAGTTCAGAAGGGTGTTAGGAGGTCTAATTGAAACTTACAGAATATTGAATGATCTGGACAGGGTGCATTTTGGGAAGATATTTCCAATGGAGGGGAGACTAGGACCCGAGGGGACAGAGTAAAGAGAAGACCTTTTCAAACACAGATAAAGACGAACCTCTTCAGCCAGAGAGTGGTGAATCTAGGGAATTCACTGCTACTGAAGGCTGTCGAGGCCAGGTCATTGAGTATATTTAAGAGTAAGACAAATAGGTTCTTGATTGTAAAGGAGATGACTGGTTACAGATAGAAATCGGAAGAATGGTGTTGAGAAGCTTAACAGCCAGCATTGAATGGCGGAGCAGGCCCGATGGGCTGAATGGCCAAATTTCTGCTCCAATGTCTTCTGGTCGTATGGTTAATATTGGCTTTCCTCATTCCACATTGGAGATGTATCCTGGAATTTGATTTTCTTATGATTTTTAAAGAGGAACATCCCAATACTGAAGACTGGGAAATATCATGTTCCCTCCCTCCAGTCTCTGCAGCCATGTCCCCAATAATGTAATCACACTGAAATTGAAAACCAATGAATGTTACTTAATCACAGTTGATTGACATCAACAACATTAACAGCGTGACACTCACCTGCCCTCTCTGATCCTCGACTAACTATCTGAATTTTGTGTCACATCATATTCTCTGTTAATATATCCATGCCATTTGTCTATTATAACTCATGTTGTCGTAGGCACATTTGCCTGTCAGGTTATGGACTAGAAACGTTCTCTCCATATTTTACTGACATTATAATCACTGATCAGTAGTTACAGTTTGTATGATTCCATTTATAAACGGAGAAATTTGTTTATGTTCTGACAATCGTTTGACATTACTCCCACATCCAAGGCAGATTGAATGATTATACACAATCAATCTACCATCTCCAATATTCCTTCACTTGGCCACCCGCACGTATCCCAAGCTAAATCAATACATATTAAACGTTATTTTGAATTTTAATAAAATCAATATTGAACTCAAAGGGGTTAAATGGAGCTATTTGTTCAGTGACTGTGATTAATGTCAATCTCCGTGGATCCTAATTATCCCAGTGGAGAGGTTCCATCGTTGAAAGATAAATGGGCTCTGTTCAATGTGTTATCCCATAGTGTGAGTAGGAGCATCACTAACAGCACTAACAGGGATCAGCAGCTCGAGAGAGAGAGAGAGGGGGAGGAGAGATCAGAATCTGAGAACATTAGACAGGAGCGTTACAATAATTGTTCATAATCTGAGGACCATGAATTGGAATGTTCTAACAATGGATCAGAATCAGAATCTGAGAATATTAGACTGGAATGTTCCAACAATGAATCAGAATCTGAGAACATTAGACTGGAATGTTCCAACAATGGACAGGAGTTTATCCTCGGGTCTTTACTGGCTTTCTCAGCCTTGGATATCATTAGCATATCGGATCCTGGATATCCTTTGGATTATTCAAGGTGGTTACTATCCCATCCTTGCAATAGTTGGTGTTCCTGGTAAGTCTTTACATTTGTCTACTAAACAGGGTTGAATTGAATTTCTGCTCATGATATCTAGATTTTGGAAAGTGCAAATCAATATCTTCAGTTCCAAACAAAAAATTATTTCCTTATATACTATAACTATCAAACTAAGATTTATATATTATTCACTGATATGCGAGAAGGAACCAGACTCTTCTCAAACTCCATAATCTATTTTGCCCTTCACAGATTTACATCTCCAACTCCTCCCCACTCACTAATCCTGTCCAATACAACCCTCGTGATATCCCAGTCTCGACCTCAGTCTCAGTCCAATATCTGAATAAACCATTTGTGCCTTTGTTCAATCCGGATGCAACAGTTTCACGTTCCTTGTAATCACATGTCTGTCACTAAATAATTGCTCTTGAGAATGTTTAACTTGTTCTCTGCACATAACGGAAGACAGTTTATGGTAGTCCAGCCATTGACTCAAAATCTAGAGCCAGAGAATAATGGTCTGCTGATATCGCATGACGGAAATTGGGGAGTTTAAAAGCAACCATTATCATTTGTTATGAAAACCAATCTGCTAACCTCAAGTACTTTGGGGAAGTCAATGTGTCATGCTTCCCTCGTCAGGTTTCCGTGTAACTTCTGTGATGAACACGTAGAAGTACTGTACCTTTGAGAGAATGAAAAACCAACAATAACTACCTGACAGCACCAAGAGTTCTGAACAATAGATATAATGTAACATTCGGTCGAACAACCCGATTAGCTCATTGTCTCGAAACAAATTCAACTGTAACAAGTTTTAAATTATACCCCAAATCACGCATCTCCAACCAAGTTTTAATTTTTTATATTGACAATCTTAACAGCCAATGATACAATCCAACAGTTTGTCCGTACAAGACTATGGAAAATTGAACAGTTGAGAGGAGAACTGCCAAGCTACCAGCATGCAAAGACTGCCTGAAAAATAGCTCTCATATAGGTACCTTTATTGATTAGTAACTGGTGAAGCAGAGTCCCCAAGAAGAAATGAAGACAGGAATATGAAGAAGAACCGAAAGCTTCCTGGTTGTGGGATAAGAAGTTTTGTTTTGTAAATCTTAATTAGGAGTTTTATCAGACTAGTGTTGTGGAGGGGGAAGCTAAATGATAGGTTAGAGGAAGAAGTTGTAAATAGTCGTTCGTTTATTATTCTCTGTTATACTTTAAGAAGTAAAGTTGTTCATTTTTACTTTAAATAGATTTGGACTCTAGAATTATCACAGATTACAGCATGGGATAAATCTTTTCTCTGCTGCTGGTTTAAATTAAACAGGAAGACTTATCCTGTGTTGTAACACTATGAACCCATAGTTTTACTATTTACGGTACTGTGGAACAGCTGACCCAGCCACTCAGTTCAAGATCTGCATAAGAAGCTGCCCTGACCAGGGCTTGGTACATCCTGCCTGTTTTCAGTATTGCTACATCTCATTTCCATTCAGGTACGTGATCATACCCTTTTTTAGGTGTATACAGTCTCATTGCAATTCTCACCAAGAGTGATGCACATCTCCACAGGTATCTCTGGTGCTGAATTTATTGATGCTGACATACAGATCTAAGGCACTTATAAATTCCATGTCAGTCGTTGCGCATAGAGAAGGAATGGCTTTTTGTGGCACATGAAATAAATGGCGATGTCTAACTGAGAGAAAATATGTTTTTTGACAATCCCTGAGTGTGTTGTTGAGCAGTATTTGGGGTATTGTGGATAGACTTTCTCTCAAGTTTCACCAGACTAATCCCTGGGATGTTGGCACCATGAGCAGTGAGTGAGTGAGAGAATAAGAGGTGATTGCATTGAACCTTCAGGGGGATGGACAATCACTCATGATATTCTAAACAGATAATGATACAGTGATAAGTTCCATGGCTTTTTTAAATCTCAGATTACGTGATTCCTGATAGTTTAAGAGCCTCTGAGAACGTTCCACCCAACCACCCTCACTCCCTATTTCAACTGAGACAGAGAGAGAAAGAGAGGAGAAAGAAAGGAGAGATAGATAGATAGATAGAGAGAGAGAGAGAGAGAGAGAGAGGCTCCGGCTTTTAAAAAACTCTCACAACATTAATACAGTTCAATTGGTGCGTGATCCTACAATGAATGTCACGTTATCCATATTCCCGACAGCAGCAACTATACATTCATTATAAAAGAGTTAACTCTTTCCAGAATTACTGAGAGAAGGAAAGTATTTTTACACGACAGGAAAGAAACGGAGATGTCTCAGCGGAAAAAGAGTTATTGTGATCATCGCTGAGAGTGTTGTTGAAGCAGCATTTGGGATATTGTGGACAGACTTTCTCTCCTTTATAAGGAATGATCGCCTTGCCACAGAGAGTGTGCAATGGAGCTTCACCAGGCTAATCCCTGGGATTATGGTACCATGCCGAGACACTGAAGATTAATCTCTGGTGTTGTGAGAGAATGAGAGGCGATTATACTGAAACTTGAGGGGGAAGGACAGTCACTCACGATGTTCTAAATCGACACTGATACGGTGAAATATTCCATGGCTTCTTTTTTACTCGAGTTGCATGATTTTCGATAGTTTAAGAGCCTCTGAGAATATTCCTCTCACTCCACACCCAATCCCGTGTCGCATGAGAGAGACAGAGGGCCAGTCGTTTAATAAACTCTCCCCACATTAATACAGTGCATTTGATGTATGGTCCTGCACTGAAAGTCTCATTATCCGCAATCCCTACAGCAGCCACAATGCGTTCATAATAAAATAGTTAACTATTCCCACCAGATTCTGACTTCCATGGTGACGGTGGATGTGTCTTCTCGGCGATGGAAGATGCCTCCTTGAGACTTGGCACAAATCATTTGGCTTCCCTCCTCATTGCCAGCAAACTATGTTAAAGCAGCACACGTTCTACAAACAATGCAACCATGATTAACATCATGGACTCCTCTGTCAGTGCCGACTCGGTTTCATTGGTTTGTCACGTTAGAATATCAGTGACCCCCTCATGTTCCTGTATAACTGTTTCGGAGGGATGAATAGCCTCCTCCTGGTCTCATGGAACAGGTTTAAGGGTCTGATTGGGCTCTGCCTGTTCCTGTTTAACGGCTCGCCGCACTGAACAGACCACTCTTCTTCCTGTGTAACAGGCAGGAGTATTGAATGTGGTGTCACTCTTCCTGTTCCTGAATGTTAGCCCATACCTGTGTGCAACCAGCTGGAGATGCTGAATTAGCTTTTTTAACTGTGGAAATGTGCTGTGTCTGGCCGTGCTGTTACATAAATGTTACCGACACTTGAACAGCACAAACCGGAATGCTGTCCGGGTCTTGCTGCACATGGACACAGAATTGTTCAGGAGCTGGTGGGGGACAAAATGTTCTGAACATTCTGTGATGTTTAGTCATCATACCTACTTCAGATCTTATGATGGGAAAATACATTGCTGGAGCAGCTGGAGATGTTTGTGTTGAGGGGGCTAACCTGAGGATCTCCTGCAGAGATGTACCGGGACTGAGAGGGTTGTTGGCGATTGACCCCAAACCTCTTTATTTGTGTTCTGAAAGATCCCGTCCAGTGGGAAGGTTACATCTGATCCACATTGAGCTCAAATAAGTTGGTGGTCCCGTTGCCATCCTCAGACAAACGCAGCCTTGGTGTCAAAACTATTCGCTCTTTCCTGAGTCCCTGTGTTCAACCCTTGTTCATATCAATAGGTGTTGGTGTATGTGTAGGGAGGGCTTTCCTCTCACAGAAGGTAATCACTGTCAGGAATGATCTGGGCTATAGAGCTAGGGGAGCTATATCACTGAAAGCATTTAAGGAGGTGATAGATGGATTTTTGACTTGTCAGAGAGCTAAGGGGTGAAGGATTGGGCATTAAAGAGGAGTTACTGTCAACAGTAGATAAGCCATGACGGTATACAATTGCTTGATCATCCGAATTATCTGATCCTGTTCCTTTTGTCCTCATATTCGGTAATTGCAAAGTTAATGGCTTTAATCTTCCTGAATGTTATTTTATTAAACGTTGCAATCAGAGAGAGTAAGGTATTTTGTGAGTCATCTCGAGTTGAGGTATGGGGACTGTATTCACCGTGAATCTGGGTCTATAATATCACCAACAAATGAATCACAAGTTGCAGAGAGGAACCACGATGTAAAGAGACTAGAGATGTCTTTCGAACCAAATAATATTTTCCAACAGACACCAAACCATGTACGATAGTCTTGAGGGACTGAATGAGATTCTATGTTACTGTTGAGCAGGTATTTGGAGCAAGTGGCCACGATCTGTTCCTTGCTGGAGCTGTGAGGAGCTGAATAGAACATAGCAACACAGGACTGAGCAGCAGGAGTGGGCCATTAACGATTTTGTCACCACTCATGTGGTTTTGGTCTCAGCAGCACGTTTCTGTCTTTTTATCATTTTACTACATACAAAAACAACTTTGAATAAATGCAAACATCCAGGCACCACAATCCTCTGGGGAAGGGAATTTTCACTTGAACAGCCCTTTGAGAATTTCTCATTTGTGTTCCAACAAATGTTGGAGGGTCACTATGTCCTTTTCCAGTCCCACTCCTCCACTGGTTACACCCATCTTAAATGCAGCCAATTTAGGGATATGGCCAATGACATAGGTCGCAAAGTAGGCCATTTTCTAGAAAAATGTGAGAAACAGAAAGTTGAACTCATCACAAATGGCAAAATGATAGAGTGCTCTAAATGTTATTCTACCTTTGAAGTTGTACTGCTCACACAAGTTACTGGGAGTGAGATTTATTTCTGGAACATTGGGATTTGGCTGAATTCCCTTTGTTTCAGGCAATGGAGAGATTCCAGTGAATCCTCACCAGGAATCCTTCACAAGTGGTAAAGATGACGCAAGGATTGTATGATCTCACACTTTGCTATGGGGCGGAACAAAGTAAGAGAGAGGGATCAATCGACTGCTGCCTCTCAGACAGGGAACATTTTTATCTCTCTCTGTGTTGGAACATGCAATTTTGTCACGGAACACCAAACTGGACCATGTGCGATCTCCTGGAACATTCTCTGGAAAACCTGATTATGGATTATATGCAGGTGTGTCATTGCTCTTGTTGTACACAATTCCTTCCAATCGCAAACAAATGTTCCCACTTTATAATTTGAAGACATGCTTACATGTGTCTGTGTAATTTGTAAATATTGGTAGGTGTCTTCATAGTATGTGTGTTAATATCAATGCATCTTTTTCTTAAAGTTTATTCTCTAGCTTTAGTCTCCCTGACAGGAGATAATGTGCATCCAGCTGATGCACTTTTCAGAAAGTCATGGATGGTTCAATACTATTTCTCAGCTAAGATCAAAACTGCTAATCCCCCATAACAAGAGGCCGACATTCCAGGAATGAGTAAAGGGAAACCTCTTTGAAAACCTTCGAAAATAATTATATCTTTTTATTTTACTGTTAGGGGATCAATCCTGTACACAGTATATCAGGTGTGGTCTCAGCAATGCCCTGTCCAGATGCAGTAAAACATTCCTGCAATTAAACCTGATACCTTTTGCCAAAAACAGCATCATTCCACTTACCTTCCAAATCATTTGCTGCATTTGACTTCATATGATTCATGTCGCAAGAACATGGAAACCTCCTGTATCACAGAGTTCGGCAATCTCTCTCCATTTAAATTATTTACAATTGTTTCAACCTTCAAGCCAAAATTGACAACTTACATTGTTATTTATGCTGAAGGTTTGCACACTAACCTTCCCTGCTGGTATCACATTGCAGACTCACTATCTCCATTTGACGACACATTGAATGACCATCTTAGTGTACGAGCTAATTGAGCTCCAAGCCATTCCCTCTCCTTCCTCCAGGTCTTTGATACAGATTGTTGATCATTGATGATCCCACAGTTATCCCTGAGGAACTCCATCAGTTACAGTTTTGCAACCTGAAAATAAACATTTATCTCTATTCTCTATTTCCTGTTAGCGACAGCTTCACTGTTCCTGTGTAGCGGCTCAGGTGGGTTGAATGGCCTCCTCCTGGACTGTTTAGTGTACTTCATTCTATATTCCTGTGTAATTCCTTAGAGGGGCAGAATGGTCTTCTCCTGTGTCATTGTAACGATCCTGTCTGACTGAATAGAGTTTTCCCCAACCCTGTAACAGCATCGAGGAGTGGATTGAGGGAACAACACATGGGATAGGGGAAGAATTTGCCCATTCGGCTTCTCCATTCAGAATGTTCATGGCTAATCCGAGTGTGTCTGACCATCCATTTCCTGTCTGTTCCCAATAAACACAGACCCTTCTATCAGTCGAGCTCAGCCTTGAATATCTTCAATAACCGAGTCTTCACTGCTCCTTGAGGATGAGGACACCACAGCAGCACAACACTAAAGTGAAAGGGACGTCCTTATTTCATTGTCGGATTGTTATTTTAAAACTGTGTTAACTGAACATCAAATCACCACCTCTTTTCAGACATATGGACAGAATAATTGGGAATAATTTGGAACATAATCCATTCCGGACTCCAAACCTACCCCACATTCCCACTGCCCCTTCCCAATCAAATATGTATCGCACCCAGCCTCTGCTGCTGTCTCAGGAAGAGAATGCCTGACAGCATAATACCGCAGGAGCATTAAGGAAATGAGCAGATTGAGGCCATTCAGCTTATTGAGTCGGAACTTCCGTTCAATAATTTCTTATTTGTACATGACCTCATTCTTCTGTCTTCTATCTAGAATCCTTGATCTCCTTACAAATCAAAAACATATTGAATTGTGTCTTAATGACGCTAGTGTCTGTGCCTCTGTGTATCTGTATGTGAGTAAGTGTTTGTGCGTGTGTGTGTGTGTGTGTGTGTCTGTGTGTGTGTGTGTGTGCCTCTGTTTGTGTCTGTATGTGTGTGTGTACCTGTGTTTGTGTGTGTCTGTGTCCATATGCTTGTTATCTGTGTGTTTACGGTCTACATCAGTCTGTCTGTGTTTCATCCTGTGTTTCGATCTGTATTTATGTCCATTTGTATGTGACTGCATATATATTTGTGTGTTTATACGTGTATGTATACCTATCTCCTGGTAAGTATTGTGTGTGTGTTCATCTATATATTTCTGTGTCTGCATCTCTGTGCAGGGAGGTATCTGTGTATTTTTTTTGGAAGTGTAAGGACTGTTGTTGGAACTGTCAGTGGGTTTACTTTGAGAATCGTCTTTCACTGAACATTGCTCCTTAACTGGTCAGTAGGACGTGGATGTTTCAGACTCTCCACACGAGGCGTCCTGGTCCTCTCCAGCTCTTCAAGAGTTCTCCGCACATGGAGGGTGGAGGGGAGTGAGGTAACGCATATCGGGCAATCCACTAAACGGCTTGGCCCTTTCTATCCTATTCAGGCTGTTTCTCCTCGAATGGGAGAAAGGGATGGAGGGAGAGTGGGACTGGGTAACCCGACTGTTTGTGTTGGTGTAGGTGGGGGGAGTTGTGAGGTTGCTGGAATGGATCAGTCGACAGTTTTGAATCCATATAGTATGATTAGTTGCTGAATTCAATAGTGAGAGTGGTAGTGCCTGAGCCTTATTTGGAGACAGAGCATGAACCTTGTTCGGGGTTAGGTGCCATAACAGATATACAGTGAGTGTGAGGGAGCAGAGAGTATATGGTAACTCGTATCCTAACAGAGTGAGGAGGATATTGTTGTTTGTCCAGTATTGTGGGCCATTTCTTCAGATCATCTTAGCGTCGAGGTAAGCATCCCTGAATGTCTTGTCCAAGTTGGTCACTAATAACGACACAGACCTGTCCCTCAGCTTCCAGAGAATCAGTTTCGGTAGAGTTTACAGATAGCAAGGAGAAGCAAATATTGGTGTGTCATATATCAAAACCAAAACGGTAGCAGAAAATCTGAGCATCATATGCTCTTGAAATTAGATAGGCAAGTATTGTGGATACCGCAGTCTTATTGAATGGTCTCAAGTTGTATCTAAGCTGTGTTAACTATGACACAGCTGTGAAAAATAAGTTCGGTAAGTGTATATGAGGTGGGTTGAAGAGTATGTTGTGAAGCAAAGTAGAGAGCAGGTTATTTTGAATCTGATGTTGTATGATCAGAATGGCGAATTATTAACCTTGGTCTGAAGCAGCTTTTAAGGGATAATGACATATATAAGATGCATTTTCCAAGGTGTCTGTATACAATATAGAATGCTTGAATATTCTAGATAAACATCATGGAAGACTGGAGGCTAGAGTGTCAAGATATTTTCAGTGAATTTGGAAAGTACAATGTAACATTCAGTGGTAAGCAATGGTTGTTAGAGCCATAGAGTCTAACAGCACGGAGACAGGCCCACCAGACCAAACTGGTCCATTCCGACCAAAATGTCCATCCACGCTGACCCCATTTCCCTGCCATTGCCCTGTATCCTTCTAATCCTTTCCTATCCGTGTGTTTGTTCAAATGCCTTTTAAATTTTGTTAATGCATCCGCCTCAACCACTTCTCATTCCATATGCATAAAAGTTCCTGTGTTAAAAAGGCTCCCTTTAATTCTGTCCCCTCTAATCTTAAACTGATGCCCAGTTGGTCTGTGATTACCCAACTCTGGGGAAAATGACTGGGTGCATTCACTCTATCCATGCCTGACATGATCTTATAAACCTCAATATGATCCTCCCTCAGTGTCATGCACACAAAAGTAACAAATCATAGCTTGTCCAACCTCTTTCTATAACTCAGACCATTGAGACCTTGGCAACATCCTTGTAATTTTTTTCTGCACTCTTTACGGTTTAATAACGTCCTTCTAATAGCAAAGTAAACAAAACTGATCATAACACTACCAATATGGCCTCACCAGCATCCTGTATAACTGCAACATAGCTCCCTAATTTCGATCCTCAGTGATATAAACCGATTAAGGCCAGTGTGTCAAAAGCTTTCTTCACTGTCTATCTCTGAATCAACTTCCAGAGAACCGTGCACCTGAATTCCAGGGTCCTTCTGTTCCAGTACACTCCTTAGGACCCAACCAATCACAATGAAATTCCAACCTTGATTTGACTTTCTAAAATGCAAGACCTTACACTGATCAATATTAAAATCCATTTACCATTTCTCAGCCCACTTCCCCAGCTGATCAAGATACTGCTGTAATTTCTGAAATTTCTGATAACCTTCCTCACTCTCCACGATGCCGCCTGTTTTATTGTCGTCTTCAAACTTACAAATCATGCCTGTAGATTCTCATGTAAATCATTGATATATGTAATATGTAGTGGTCCTAGCATCAACCCCTAAGGCATTCCACTATTCACATGCCTCCAGTCTGACCAGCATGTTTCCATTATTAATCTCTGCTTCCTACCATCAAGTCAATGTTGTACCGAATTTGACAGCACCCCCTCAATTCCATGCGATCTAACCTTCCAGACCGGCGTACCATGTGGAACCTTATTGAAGGCCTTACTAGAATCCATCTAGACGACGTATACCGCCCGGACCTCCGCAATGTCACTTTATCAAAGAACTCCAACAAAATTGTCAGTCATGATCTCCCTTGCACAAACTCCCATGCTGAATTTGATGAAGGGCTTTTGCCCGAAACATCGATTTTCCTGCTGCTCGGATGCTGCCTGACCTGCTCTGTTTTTCCAGCACCATTCTAATCTTACTCCGCATCACACCCTGTCTTTCGAAGTGCATGGATATCCAATCTCTCCGAATCTTCGAAAAAAGACTTATCCACTAGCTTTTAGGATTACTGGTCTTTAGTTCGCAGGTTTATCTTTGCAGCATTTCTTGGGAACGGGCTCAGCATCCCCTATGCTCCAGTTGTCCAGGACCTCAATCCTTGGCCAGTGATGATAGAAAAGAGCCAAGCAGTGCTCCCGCAATTTCTTCTCTATCCTCCCATCCTCCTGCGGTGTTCCTGAATATAACTGGTCAGGACCAGGAGGATTTAGAAATACTGCAAAGTCTGAAACATACATCTATTTATTTAGGTACAAACACCAAAGAGTGAGGAAGTGACTCAATGATGGTTAACATAACAAATTAGAAAATATGTTAATCATAGGAAGTGACTTCAGAAGAATTTCAGCTGTTGTGGAAACCTGAGAATTCTCAGAAGTTAACGATCCCAAAAAGGAAGGCCATGAAACAGAAAAGGAAATCAAAAAGAGAAAATACATGCTAACAAACAGGAACACAAAGACTACATTAATCTGCGATCTACATTTCAAAGGAAACAAAATAAAAACAAAGTCAAATGTGAAAATTTGTAATCGGGAGAGGAGAGGTCATTGTGGAGAACAGGGAAATGGTCAAGAAAACAGCCATCTGTCTTCATGGAGGAAGATCCAAAAAATCAGCCAGTAATACAAAGTGATCATATCGGATTCCTGGAGCTAAAGACATAAAGTCAATTCATATCAGTAACAAGGTAATACTTGAACATGCAGCTGGATTGAGCATTGCTAAGTCTGACAAAACAGATGTACTTCCTATCAAAATGTCGGAAATAAATCACCAATAGTAGTATTAATTGCACTGTTGATGACTGTGTTTTATTTTCCTGTACATTCTGCAGAGACTGGAAACTATTGTGGATAAACGTGAACCAAGCACAATCGATGCATGGAAGGGATCCAAACAGCTACAAAGGGTAAAATACATAGTGTGGAGAACTGCAGACCAGTTAACTTGACATCTGTAGGGAAACTGTTAGAATCTATTACACAGGGTGACGTTTTTGCTATTTCAGAAATTAAAAGCAACAATGAAGAGAATCAGCATGCATTTCTGATAGAGAAATCATACTTGATAAACTTCGGAATTGTTCAAAGTTGTTTCGTACAGTATAGATAATGGGGAATCAGTAGAAGTGGCATATATTGGATTTTCGGAAGGGTTCCTATAAGATCTCAGTGAGTTCGTAAATGCAATGCATGTGAAGGGTATTTGGAGGAATATATGTAAGTGAAAAGTTAAAGTTTGTTTCGCCTCCATTTAAGAGAGTCAGAACATTGATGTAAAGACATGTTGAAGCAGTTTCACAGCGTGTTAATGGGGCTGTACCTGGAATATTGTGAACAGTTTTGGTGACCGAATCTCAGAAAGGATATACTGACCACAGAGGAAGTGCAATGGACATTCTCCAGATTAATCCCTCAGATGGTGAGATTGCCTGATGAGGAAACTTGGCCTGTGTTCTCTAGAGATTTAAGCAATGAGAGGTAGGTCACAGTGAATTTAGAAAATTCACAAAACATATGACAAGTTGGAAATTAACAGAACGCTTCCCTCGCTGTCTATTCCACATTCAAGGCAAATAATGGCAGCATCTGGGACAGGCCAGTTAAGGCTGCAATATGGTGGAAAATCCTCACTTGGAGGGGACTGACTAACACAGGGGCATGGAAACCTACTGACAGGCAAGGTAAGTGAGAATCTCCAGATATTCTCCAAGTGTGTCCAGCGGAACAGAATAACCAGGGAACAGGTAGGACTCATTAGTGACTTGCCAAGTCGCAACCAAATCAACTTTAGTGGTAGGAGACAGAGGGTGGTGGTAGAAGGCTGATGTGCGATTGGAGGCTCGTGTCCAATGGTGTACCTCGGGGAACAGTGCTGTGTCTCTTAATATTTCTGATTCGGAAGTGTTGGTGTTGTACTGGGGTGGTCAAAGCTAAAAATTGCATGACACCAGGTTATACTCCAAAAGATTTTGCGGCAGCACTAGCTTTCGAAGTGCTTCATCAAAGCGCACAATCTGATGAAGAAACAGCGCTTCGAAAGTTCGTGCCTCCAAATAAACCTGTTGGACTATAAGCTGGTGTTTCCTGATTTTAAACCTTATCATAAAGGGTGCAGCTGTGAATATGGAAGAGGGGTGGGGGGTGACATGAGTAAGTTTGTGTTTGATACAAAGATTAGCCGGGTGGTTGGCAGTGAGGAGGAAGGCTTTATGTTACAGGAAGATACAGATGGAATGGTCAGATGGTCACATCAATGGCAGATGGAATGTAACCCTGATAAATATGAGGTGATGCACTTTGGAAGAAGGAACCAGGCAGGGGAGGACTAAATGAATAGCAGAACAAGAGGAAGCTCAGTGAGTGCTTCTCCACACATCCCTGAATGTGGCTGGACAGGGTAACACAAAATTTGAGAAAGCATACGGGAGCGTAAACGCAGCCTTCACACATCGAAACATAGATTATAAGAGCTATGTGGAACTTTCGTTAGCCATGATGGAATACTGTGTATAGTTCTGGGAGCTACATTACAGGAAGGATGTGATTGCACTGGAGAGGGTGTAGAGGAGATTCAACAAGATGTTTCCTTGGATGGAGCATATCAGCTTTGGAGAGAGGCAGGATAAGCTCGGGTTGTTTAGTTTGGAGCAGAGAAGACTAAGGGGGACGTGAATCAGGAGGATAAGATTGCGAGGGACATGGACGGGGTGGACAGACAGCAGTTGGTCCTTTTAGTCAAAGGGACACACTTTTGAAGTGAAGGGTTTGAGGCTTAGTGAGAATTTGAGGACTGTTTTTCACCCAAAGTATGTTGGGGTCTGGGATGCACTTCGTGAGAGGGGAATTGTTACGGTAACCTCAAAACCATGAAAAAATACATGGTTGTGCACTTGAAATGCCATAAGATTCACAGCGACGAGTTTTGTGTTGGAAAGTGGGGCTAATGTTGACCGTGCCGTCTTTCTGACAGTGCAGAGTCTGGCTTCTGCGATTGTATGGCTGTGAAAGGTCAATCATTCAGTAGCTTAAGATAGGAATTGATGGATTTCTGAAGAATATCTTATCAACGTGTATATGAGTGAACTTGTAATATCTTCTGAAAATACGTCAATGACAAAATTAAGAGAAAAAGGTGCAGCTTCCTTACATTCTGTACTAGATAATTGAGGACAGGGAAATAGCGGATTAATGGGGCAAATACTTCAGTTATGCCTTCACAAAAAAAAAGCAAAAATAAAATTTCCTCGCAATTCTAGGGAACTTTAGTCTGCTGAGAAAAAGGGAATAGAATGAAATTACCATCAAAACGTTTTAGAGAAAATATTGGACTGAAATTAATGGGCATAGACAAAGTCAACAGAGGTTTATGAAATAAGAATCAGATTTGAGAAAGTGGCTGTTAGCAAAATTATGGAGAAGGTATCAACGCAATACAATTGGAATCTCAGAAAGATTTTTGATAAAGCCCCAAGCCTTTTGTGCAAATTCGAATCCTGTGGGACTGGGGCTAATATATGGTCATGGTTTTAGAATGGGACAGCTGGCAGGAAGCAGTGAGTTGGAATAAAACCATGTTTTTGAATGGAAGGCTTGGAGGATATAACAAGGATCGGGATTTGGCATCCAGCTATTCCCAATACACATCATATCTTTGGTTGAGGGTCTCAATTGCAATGGTCCCAAGTCTGCTGACGACACTAAACGATGTCAGCTTGTGAGTGGATGAGGAGGATGTTAAAAAAAAGACTCCAAGGTGATTGCGACAAGTGGAGTGACTGGCCAAATATCTGGCAGATGGATAGAAATGGCAGAGATGAGAGGTTGTGTACTTTGATGGGATCAATTGAATGGCAGCTTATCAGTGGAAAAGGGATCGGTTGAAAAATGTTGATCTATAAATGAACTTAAGCTGCATTTTTGTTTATTTCTGCACAGTCTTCCGAGTCCATGTAGGGCAGTGAGTTCTGAACAGGGAAGTCAATGCTGGGAATGGCATTGGCACGCTATATACATTGTGCATAGACACACCAAGTGGGGAGCTGTAACATTGAAAGAAATCTGCATCTCCCTGTACATTAGTCACTGAAAGCAATATTGCATAAGCAGAAAGCAGGTAGGAAGATAAATGTTTTATTCACTTTCATTTCAGGGGTATTTAGAATACAAGAGTAAGGGTCATTCACTGCAACTGTCCAGGGTCTTGGTGTAACCCCATCTCGAACATTGTGCAGTGTTGTGTGCAGTTTTGGTGTCCTTACCTAATAAAGGGCAAACCTGACATTAAGGGAGTGCAGTGAAGGATGACCAGACTGATCACTGGGATGACAGGTTAGTTGTTGGAGCAGAGTTTGGGATGACTGGGCCTGTATTCCATGGGCTTTAGGAAAATGTGTGGAGATCTCAGTGAGATATATAAAACTCTGTCAGTGTGTGACAGATTTGAAGCAGGGATGATAGTTCACTTGATAAAAAACAGTTCACGAACCGCATTGCAGTCAAATCGTACTTAATAAAGAAGTGTTATCAGAGAACTCCCTATATATTGATGGGCCAAAGGCACTATATTTCATAATGTTTAAACATATTTTGGGTATGAACATTGTGTGGGGGAAACTGCATTAAGGAGATGTTCGGACATGAAATAGCATGGGGGAAGCTCAATGTGCTGAATGACCTCCTCCTCTCCCGATTGTATCTGTGCAGTCTGTGGGAAAGCTCTCAGATGTTAGGAAGGATGTCTATGCAGGGTCAACAGGAGTCTGTTTCCCATTCCCTTTTCTGATAACGAGGTTGATGCCAGATGTTCTGTCCGGTGTTATCCTTTAAGACCTCAGAGTAGTTTGATACAATGGAGTGTCTCACTTGGCCGATTCAGAGACACTCTGTGCGTCTGGAGTCACTTTTAGGCCAGACCAAGAAAGCACGGGAGATTCACTTCCTGAAAGTATATTGGTGAAGGAGATCGATGTTTACAATCAACATTGGACACAAGATCACTATCACTGACACCAGATTTTAGGTCTCGATATTTTATTAATTATTTTCAACTTCCTCCAGCTGCCAGAGTATTGGCCTAGTCTGGATTCATAATCCAATGCTATTTCTACTACAGTACTATCTCCGCATGGGAATCCATCGGAAACCACATTGACGTGATTATTTCGGTGCTGTTTGACAGCTCTATCAAAAAGTATTCCCACCAATTTGACTGTCGTGATGGGACTGAGGAGGTGGTAATTGGTCAGATTGTAATTATTCTCCTACTCAGGGACTGGACATAGTTGAGTAATGTTCCACTTTTATCTTAGCCTGCTGGACACACTTTCCTCATTCCTGAAGAAGGGCTCAGGCCCGAAACGACGATTCTCCTGCTCCTTAGATGCTGTCTGACCTGCTGCGCTTTTCCAGCAACACATTTTCAGCTCTAATTTTCCTCATTGCCAAGGAGATGTCAGAGTTGGAGCTAGAATGAAACAGCTTCCCCATGGGCACGGCTTGTTGTGCAGCACAAGTCTTCAGTCCTATTGCAGGAATTATGTCAGCGCCCATTGCCTTTGTCGTATCTGCTGCGTTCAGCTGTTTCCTCATGACAGTACAGCAAATCGAATTGCTTGAAGACTGGCATCTGTGATTCTGTGGGAAACCTGATGAGTTTGAGGTGGATCATCCACTCATCATGTCTGGCTGGGGACAGTGCAGACACCACATCCTTGACTTTTTTCACTGACATACAGAGCTGTTCCGATATTTAGGATGAGGATATTTGTGGAGTTCTCTGCTCCAGAAAATTGTTTAATAGTCCATTGACATTTAAGTTTGGATTTGGCAGGACAACAGAGCTTAAATCTAATCTGTTAGTCTTGGGATCATTTCCCCTCTCCACCAGACATTAGTTCTGCTGGTCGGAATGTAACCAGTTAATTGCAGTAGCTTTAATGCGTTGTCAACAGGTTTAGATCCACGTGATTCCGATCCTGCAATGTTCACCCACATTCATCACTGAACCATGGATCGGCTTGATAGTAATGGTAGACTGATGAATTATCGTCGGGAAAATGTTACAGATTGTCGTTGAATACAATTCTGTTTCTGCTGATGCTGTGATCTACAGCACCAAATGATAACCCAGTGTGAGTTACAATATCTACAATTCAATTCTACTGACTCTCCCCCAGTTCACACCGAGACCCATTCACCCATCAGCCCTGGATTCTGTACCTAACCTAGTTTCTGATGCAGTAACACTTGCATTTTCATAATCTTATTCTGCTGAGGGCCTCACCCTGATGTCACGCCTCTAATTTGTTACTTTAACTCAATCCATTTAAAGTAATGATCTAAATTGTTTCTTTTCCACAACGTCAACTTCTGTATTTGAAGTGAATGTGTTTTCCTCTGTTATTCTCCGTGACCATGATTAAAAGCTCTGTGTGTCAGTGATGCCAGACTTATGTAGATTCAGAATCAAGGAACATGTGCACCATGCGTTATTGTTCAGTTCCCAGTGTACGGCTCTCCATGTTGGACAGGATGTTTGAGCATCTTTGACATCCTTCTTTGGAAATTGTCCAAAAACAGAAATTGCTGAAGATGTTGCAGCATCTTCTGTAATGGATGCAGTGTTTAACTTTTAGGTCCAGTGACCCTCTACAAAGCTCCCAGTTTCTAAAGCAAGTTTGGTATTTTTATTACCAGTATCCATAGTTAGTTTTTTGCGAAAATCTGTTCTGTGCCTATTCATTTCTGCAGAAACTCCAAAGATCTGTCAGCATCTGCAGAGACAGAGAAACAGCGTTTGCATTTCAAGCCCAGTGTGACACTTCTTCACAACTGAAAAGCATTGGAAACTTGGCTTTTAAATACCTTGCCCGAGGTGGGAGACAAGTCACAGGGGAAAGAGGGCGTGGCAAAGATATTCCGGCTTTCAGCAGTGGTGAACGAGAAGATTATATAAAATGGGTTTAAATTAAGATGTGACTGGGGGAAAGGGGTTCTCTCTATCGAGTGCAAGATAAAGAAGACACAATCATACAAGGTCATAGGGAGGCCAGGAGGGAGAATGTTGACTATGTGGCATATAAAGATCTGGCCATAATTACGTTTTCACTGTCGAGATCATCACCTCCTTTAGACAAAGGATATCAAGTGCTTGACTTCTTATTGGCACTAGTAAGCGTTTCATGCTGCTTGAGTTTTGTAATAGGGAGAAAAAACAAATCACAGTATGCAGTTTGGGCTGAGTATTATTTACCTGTCATGTTTACTCTCGTTTCAAATTTGCAGTATTTATCTTTAAATGCTTGTTCTTGAAGTTAGTATTGGATGGAGTTTGAGGGATGGTTGAGGGATGACATTATAGAAGTTTCTAAAATCATGAGAGATATGGATAGCGTGAATAGCCAAGATATTGCCCACGGGATGGGGGTGTTCAGCCATAGTAGGCATTGGTTTAAGGTGAAAGGTGGAAGAATTAAAAGGGACGAAGGGGCAACGTTTTTACACAGAGGGTAGTGTGGGTATGAAATGAACTGCCAGAGTACGAGTGCTGGATGCCAGTACAGCTACAACATTTAAAACTCATTTGTATAAAACATATGAATGGAAAACATTGAGAGGCATATGGGCCAAATGAAAGCAGATGGGACGAGCTTAATTTGGAAAACCTGGCCAGCATAGACATTTAGAAAAGCTTCACGCAGAGTCAGTGGGGGTCTGTAAAAGGGAAATTATATTTTTCCCTGTAAAATCATGCAAGTATTTCTGGAGATGCCTGAGAATGTAACAAGCGGACTTGATACAGGGGATCTGTTAGAACACCAGGCTTTCCAGGGTTTTTCCACAAGGTATTACAAAATAAAAGTTCTTACACAAGTCAGAAGCTTGTAGGATGATGTAGGATGTATTAACATGGGATGATGATTGCTTAACATATAGAAATCGGAGAGTCAGGATTAATGGATCTTCATGATAAAGGTGTATCTGCTGGAGGACCACGGCTATCAGTACGATGACATCAGTTAGTTAAACTCTATATTGATAGCCTGAAGGAGGGAGCTGAGTGCAATTTACATCCGAGTTTGAGAACAATACTGAGAATCAAAATGCAGGCTGTTATTTAATGGAGACGACTTCCAGAAAAGGAACAGTACAAAGGGATTGGAGTGTTCCTGTGTATGAAACATAAAGTCAGCATGCTGATGCAGCACGTAACTAAGTTGGTTCAATAGCCGGCATCCAGGGATGAAAGGGTGGTGTTACTGCGAATCTCTAAAACGATGAGGTGATTATTCATTCGGGTTTAAATGAATGAGGAGAGATACAGATGAAAAATACAAGTAACATAAGGGACTTGAGAAGGTAGATGTTGAGACGTTGTTACCATTCCTGAGTGGAGTCTCAAACACGAGGACATAGATACCGAATATGGAACATCGATTTCTCTCTGAGATTCAAAGTGATATCTTCTCTCAGAAGGTAGTGAATGTCTGGAATTCCCTGACCCAGAGAGGTGTGGAGGGATACAAGGAGTAGGCAAGAAAGTAGAGTTAGACCTGGAGTAGATCAGCCATGTTCATATTAAATGACAGGGCAAGCTTGAGGGTCCAAATAGCCTACTCTCGTTCCAATTTATTAATTTCACATGTTATGCTTTTGCAAAGTAACTGGTTATTTTCCCGGAAGTTGTGTTATGTAATGCTACATTCGGGTGAGCAGAGAATTTGTTTGAGTTAACGCTGGGTGGGGTATGGGGGCTGTATTCACACTAAATCTGGGTCTGTAACACGACCCACATCTGGAGCAGACGTTGCAGAGAGGGGAAGCCTGGAAACAGGGATTGGGGGTAAGTGTCCCTTCCTGACCCAGCCTGGATTTTCCAAGTGCATTTCCAAAACTGCACCTAACCAACAGAGTGGCCTTGATCTGCCCCTGTGTGCCTGGTCCGAAGGGCAGAATGGAACATCACAACATAGGGCTGAGGGACATGAGTGGACTATTCGGCCCTTTGACACTACTCCACCAGTAAATAAGGTCGTGGCTCATCTCATTATGGTCCCAGCTGCACTTTTCTCTCCTTGCACCATTATCCCTGATTCACCTGTCTATGGAAAATCAGACGAAGCCAGCCTCGATATAATATAAAGATTCAACCATCTCAAACTTCTTGGAAAGAGAATTCCCACTGAATGAATTCCCACTTTGTGATTATTTTTCTCACTCCAGTTGTGACTGAGGATGGAGGGTGTCACTTTTTCCTTTTCTAGTCCCACGTTTCCACTGCTCACAACAAATTTTCAATGTAACCAGGTTGGTGATATGGCCGGTAATAAATGTCTCAGACTGGGTCAGGTTCAGTGATAAGAACAAGTCAGGTAGATTTCTTTAGTCAGTCACAAGTTACTAACAGAACTAACAGAGAGATATGTTGAATCTGTGTGTAGCACTGCTGCCTCACATCACCAAGGAGCTGGGTTCAATTCCAAACTCAGGGAAACTTCTATGTGGTTTGAACATTCTCCCCATGCCTGTGTGGGTTTCCTCCCAGTGCTCCAGTTTCCTGCCACAGTCCAAAGATGTGCAGTTTAAAGTGGATTGCCCATAGTGCCCAGGGAAGTGTAGGTTAGATTGGTTAGTTATGGGAAATGCAGGGTTACATGGATAAGATTGGGGGCACGTCCAGGTGGGATGCTGTTTGGTGGGTAAGTGTGGACTTAATGGACGGAATTTGCTGCCTCCACACTGTAGAGGTTCTATCACAATGACAATAAATTTGCACTTTACAAACACCCAGTGGATACATACTAATCCACGCTTATCAAGGTCTTGTATGTTTCAATCTCATTCCAAGAGTAACCTGTTAAAGCCTTTATAATATAAGCCCTTCATCCCAGGAATACGTGAAATGAAATATCTCCGAACTGCTTCCAATGTAATTATATCCTTTCTCAGATAAGGAGACACAAAAAACTAATCTCACACTCAGATCATAATGTTTATAATTGTTTTCTCAAAGTGCTGTTCTTTCTTGGAAACCTCTTCCCCACAGACCATTGCAGGCAGAGATACTGAATATTTTTGAGGCACAGACGGAAGGTTCATAAATAACAACAGAGTCAAGGATTATCGAGGAATGGGCAGCAATGTGCTGTGTGGGGGGAGATGTAGGCAGTGGTATCAAATAACACGGCTTCAGAACCTCCAGGAATAAATGCAAAATGAAATGATAATATCGATAAAATGTTAAGGGGAATACAAAATGGCGGAGATCCAGAAGGTCTGCTTTGCTGGGCTCTGCATCAACACACGGGCAAAGTGGTTCTCTAACCCACCCATCCAAGCCGTTTACTTAAAATTCAGCACTAAAAGAGCGATAGAATCTTTAGTGATCCAGATTTGTCAAAGGGCAATGACAAAACACGGGAAAGGATCGAGTCAGTTCCAATTCATGGTGCACCCGTCAGAAGCATAGAGCATACCTGAAGCTGTAGCTGCAACCCACTCTGCTCTTCAATAGACCCAGTTACTCACCAGGTCTTCGTCACTGAGTTCATCAAGTTACGTTACATGATTGAAGCCATGATTGAAGAACAGTTCAGCCGTGGCTAGAGCCGCTCTCAGCCGTGCTCCAAAAACATGAGCAGCAACTTGACAGACTTGGAAACAGGACAGACGATGCCAAGTGCTGAACTGAAGCGGCAGAGACCGTGATCGATTCCTCTCGGGAGAGGATCCTCGCTCTTGAAAAACAGGTCTGCACCTTAACTGAACAAGATGACGACCTCCAGAACAGGGGCAGGATGAAGAATAATCACATCGTCGGTTTGTTGGAGCGGACAGAAGGTGGTCAGCCGGTGAGTTCTTTCAAGAACTGGCTGCAGCGATCCCTTCACTTCGAAACTGAGGAGGGTGAAGACTGAGACAGTTCATCAGATTACGGCGCGGTAGTCAGACTCAGACTAACGCCTTCATCCTGTCCTTGCACAATTACTTAGTTATGGGGATGAACAAAAGGGATGGAAGCTTTCAGAACCCGGGGAAAGATCCGATGGGTTTAATTCACTAGAGCTCCAGGATTATGTTCTTTCAGGACTCTTCAGCGGCGGTGATTCAGGAAAGAAAATCTTTTGATGAGATTAAGAGAAGTGCAAGGGAATTCTGATTCAGTATTCCTTACGGTACCCAGCGGTGCTCTGTATTGCTTTCAATGGATCCACAAACTCATCTGACTCTCCAGAGAAAGCGAAAACTTTATGGGCATTTTAAAGTAAGCTGGATATTTAGATATTGCTGAAAATGTGTTGCTGGTTAAAGCACAGCAGGTCAGGCAGCATCCAAGGAACAGGAAATTCAATGTTTCGGGCCAGAACCCTTCATCAGGAATTTCCTGATGAAGGGTTCTGGCCCGAAACATTGAATTTCCTGTTCCTTGGATGCTGCCTGACCTGCTGTGCTTTAACCAGCAACACATTTTCAGCTCTGATCTCCAACATCTGCAGACCTCACTTTTTACTCTTGGATATTTAGATAATCATGTTTCTCCTAAAGAAATTTTGTTGAATTTTTCTAGTATTAACCAGTATTAAATTATAGCTGGGACTGGGTGGAGTACTCATTTTTAACTTCTTCGTTAGTATTACTACTCTTTTTCTCCTTCTTTACTTGTGTCTGGGGTGCAGCTCAAGCTGGAGGGAGTTACAAAGGTAGTTGTGATGGCTGAGTGCTAATCGAAGGGCAGTTCAAGCCTGGTTTTTGTTGTTAATTGCCCAGGATTCCATATTGGTAGCGGGCACAAGATAAAGTTTTAAGGTATGTAAGCGTCCCCAGTTGGCGGGGGAGGTAAATTCTCCTTTCGAGTGTCATTGGAACTTTGGATTTTATTTTGTTCTTTGGTTTTTTTTTATGTTTTTAGCTTTGGAAAGTTTTGAGAGCTTGTTAGATGTAGTAGTTTTAGTTTGTACAGTTTTTAGGCTCGATGAGTCTTCTTCATTAATGATCAGCGATGTGTAATTCGATGTGAAACTCTAGAGTTGAAATGTTGCTACAATGTGTTATGGATAATGATATGCTTAAATGGTGTACCTGGAACATTAAGGGGAGCCATCTGCCAGTCAAGAGGAAAAATGTACTTTCTAGTCTTAAAACTAGAGGGTGGATGTTGTCCTATTTCAGGAGATGCACCTTGATGACAAGGAACATTTTGACGTTACAGCAGGGCGGGTTTGGTCGGGTTTATTTCTCGTCTTTTAATACTAGGCATAGGAGAGAAGCCATGCTAGTTAGAATGTATCTTCCATGAACTATGGGAAATAATACTGTATTTTGAACGATTCTTGCCCCACCCACTAAATGCCCAGCGCACCCTCTTAAAATCCTGGTAGATGCATTTCCAAAGTAAGTTATCTTGCATCGTGGCACATATTGTCGAAGGAGATTTCAACTGTCTTATGGCCAAAGGTCCCCCAATATCCTCGTTATAATGTAAGCAATTAGTGGGTCTGTGTGCAGAACTAGAGCTGGTGGATGTCTGGAGGCAGATCGACCTCACAAGTAGCAATTTTAATTTCTTCATTAACCCGCACAAATGCCACACAAGGGTTGATCTCTTCCCCATCCCTGAAACAATCTTAAACATGGTGGCATCCTGCTACAATTGGGAATATTAAGCCAACATACCTGCCCCAGAAGTGGGATAGAAGTCACATAAGATTATGTTGTATGCAGATGAGGGTTTTATGTTTTTGTCAATTCCCACAATTTCGGCAGCTCACGTGATGTAATGCATTAATTCGCTTGTCGCCTTTTCTTGCTATAAGATTAATTTTACAAAGTTTCTGGCCATGCCTATGGGAGGTCTGAGGGAAATACCTGATATTGAAGGTAAATCCCGGTTTCCTTTTAAGTGGTTACGGGAGTGGGGAGTTTCTCTATTTCGGTATATTGATTACATCCGTTTTTGAAAATGTATTTAACGTGAACTATGTCCATTTGTTTGACAAAATTATACAAGAACTTCAAAGATGGGATGCACTTCCAACATCCTGGCTAGGTTGGATAGCTGTTCTTAAAATGAATGTCCTTCCTTATTTGCTACACCCCGTGTGCATGCTTCCTTTGATGTTTCCCAGGCAGATATTAAGAGACTTAATGGCTGGGTTAGCTCTTTTATTTGGCATCATGAGCGACTCTTTATCAAGCTAACCAAATTGCAACTACCCCACAGAGTGTGGGGAGTAGATGTCCCAGATTAAAAGCTATCAAATAAGCTTTTAATTATCCTATATTAGTGTCTGGGACGTTGAGGACTCAGCGTCAATACGGTTAGATTTTGAACCCTCTCAGACAAAGTGAATCCTTATTAGTCTGTTGTTCTGAGACAACAGTAGTTATGGAGCATTGTCATAAACCAAAAAGTATCAATAAAGTTAAAGCATGAATGACAATGCATCAGTTCGAGGACAATTTACGATGCAGCATGTTGGCTCAGTGGTTAGCATTGCTGCTTCACAACACCAGGGATGTGGGTTCAATTCCACCCTCAGGTGACTATTTGTGTGGAGTTTGCATGGGTTTCCTCTGGGTGCTCTGGTTTCCTTCTCCAGTCCAAAGATGTGAAGGTTAAGGGGATTGGCTATGGGAAATGAAGGGTTACTAGGGTAGGGTGCAGGTTCTGGTGAGATGCTTTTTAAGGGCGGCACGGTGGCACAGTGGTTAGCACTGCTGCCTCACAGCACCTGTGGACCCGGGTTCAATTCCCGACTCAGGCGACTGACTGTGTGGAGTTTGCACGTTCTCCCCGTGTCTGCGTGGGTTTCCTCCGGGTGCTCCGGTTTCCTCCCACAGTCACAAAGATGTGGGGGTCAGGTGAATTGGCCAAGCTAAATTGCCCGTAGTGTTAGGTAAGGGGTAAATGTAGGGGTATGGGTGGGTTGTGCTTCGGCGGGTCAGTGTGGACTTGTTGGGCCGAAGGGCCTGTTTCCACACTGTAAGTCTAATCTAATACAGTCTTAACCATGTTTCTTACCCCTATGATGGTATACCAAGTTGTCAAGTGGGGATAATGGATTCCAGATTTAAACTGTGGGCAGCCAGGGGTGTACCTTGCTTGAGTGATTTAGAACTGGTAGAATCCCTACAGTTTGGATACAAGCCCTTGGGCCCAGCAAGTCCACGTCGACCCTTTGAAGAGTAGCCCACCCAGAACCATTCCCCTACCATCCTGTATTTACACTGACTAATGCCCCAATCTTTACATCCCAGAACACTATGGGTGCTTTATCAACAGCCAATTCATCTAACCTGCGTATCTTGGATCTTGGTGCTGTGAGGCCGCAGTACTATCTATTGAGCCACCACATTTCATTTGAGGAGAAAGAATGATATCCTTTGATCAAATAACTCGTAAGTATGGACTACCTAGTAGAGTCCTCTTCTGTATTTTGTTCCAGATCAGAGAATTGCTGTAAAAAAAACACACACACTTTTAACCTACTCTTACAGATCTGATAGAGGGAAGAGGGTGTCTATTGCTTAGAATACACTCTCTGTCAGTACCCTTTATCATTGGTTGGAAAGTGTCCCCTCAGACGAGACTGTACAGCTTTGTGTTGTCTGCGAGAGAGACTTGTGGGTTCACAACACTTCGGAGACAAGGGAGGATATTTATGAAAATGCTGGAAGGATTTTGATCTGTAATAGGACACATTCCATGCAGTTGAAAATTATTCATAGGGTCTATCTGACTCCAGATTGTCTCTCAAAATGCATAGTGGGATTATCTTCATCATGTTCTAAATGCAGAATGACTAGAGGCACTCTTACTCATTGCTTGTGGTCCTGTTGCAGGCTTCATCTATGTTGGAGCACTGTGTCAAGTGTGATAGAATGGGTCTTGGGGACTGAATTGGAGATGGACCTGGTTTCTCCTTTCCTGGGCCTGCCCAGGGTACTTTACACAGATGTAGATGTGAAAGAAATCATATCCTTACTTTCCGTGCTAGGACAAATATGTGTTGTGTTGGATGTCTGATCCCCGACACCCCACCCACAACCACCCACCCAACCGTGCCTGTTGGTTCGTCGTAAGCTCTCCATGGAGAATATCCCTTTGGACTTTCTCACCAGTATGGTGCACCAAAAAACATAGCTATATATAAGACACAGCAGCCCTTTTTGGATTACTGCGATACAGGCTTATCTGCCACTCTAAGAAGGGCTTTTATACAGCCATGATGATATTGTTTAATGAATCTAATATCCAGAGACGAAAAACTATGAACATAAAAGTATGCATCAGTTAATGCTCTTGATGAACGAGAGCTATCTTTATGTTATGCTGAGCTGTATTATTTATTCATTATTTATTATTTAGTTTTGTTTTTTTCTTCTGTCTGTGTAGTGTTTTAACTTGTTTTGTATGTACATGCAATTGGAATTTTTTTCAGTTATTTGAGTTGTGTTGTTATTGGTTTATTATAATATTAAAAATTTCTTTATCAATAACAATATTTTTAATTTAAAATGCTAACATTGATAGAATAGTCTCCCAGAGGAAACTCATTAGAGAGACCACTCATGGTGGTTTATCCTGAGGGTCACCTCATCTCGGGTGATGGGGTGAGGGTGAGAGAGCGTCCCGTTCATGGTAACCTCTGTCAGTGTGAGGAACTGAACCTGCGCTGTTGGCCTCCCTCTACATCACAAACCAGCCGTCCAGCCAACTGAGTGGGAGAATTATGTAGCTGTTACAGAGAGAAAAAATCACAGACAAAGTGTAAGAGAAACATTCATAACAAGGAAGGTTGTACAATTCAGATATCGGTCAAGATAAAGGCTGAGGGTAAAAACGTTCTCTGCTCGAAATTGTATTTTATAACAAGACGTGTTTAGAAGCTCTTTTTGGTTTAATATCATTAAGGTGAGTCAAGTGACATAACCAGAATTACTAACTGTGATTGGATATCTATAAACATAAAATAAGTGTATATTTTTGTTCGGTCTGTGTACAGCATGCTGACCGTTGCATGCAAGTATAAAATGATGGAATATATTGTTAGGTATCCGTAACCATGGGAAATGCCCTCAAACAGGCGCTTGAAAAAACCCAGGATAAAAGTGCCTGAGTGCTGTCTGGCCATGGACAGGACCCAGGGGGTTGAATGGTTGAAAGTTCCTGTAACATGGAGCTGAGAAGACCATCAGTTCAGCGGGGACCTTATTAAATGCTAGACCACGATTAAAGGACTGAATGGCCTCAGCATGGTTTGAATTGTGTGTGATTTGAAAAACGTACTTCTCTACTCCTTCCTCTTATGTGTTACACACTGGGACACTGCCATTTTCCTGAAACTGGGAATCATTTGGAACATTATCTGGAACATTCCATAATCGGCATTCGCCAGAATATTCTATAACTGTGTGGGATGTTTTGCAAAGGCGAGAGATAGAGAGAGAGAGTAAGCGTTGCATGCAGTTGTGAGAGTGGGGTAGCTGTGATCACAGATATACAGTGATGTGAGGGAGCAGAGAGAATACGGTGACACTCATCCTGACAGAGCAGGGAAGGTTATTGATGCTGGTCCTGTATTACTGGACATTTCTTCAGACCTCAAATACTGCACTGAGCTGGGCGGTGAACTCAGACCATGCTTGGTGGGTCTAGTGCTGTGGCTCCTTCTGGGAAGAGAATGTTCTCCCTCTGTCCTCGCCCATCTAATACACCCGCCATGCTCCGTCAACAAACCATGTGTAATTGTCCCTTATCTGCCAATCTGCCATTTCCCTGCCCTTGCTCTGTATCCACCTAATCCTTTCCTATCTGTGTATTTGTCCAAATGCCTTTTCAATGTTGTTATTGTACCCACTTCAATCACTTCCCCTGGCAGCTCAGTCCATGTGGGTACCACACTCTGCGTAAAAAAGATGACCCTCAGGTTCCTGTTTATTTTTTTCCTCTCCAAACATGAACAGATGTCCTCTCGTCTTCGATTCCCCAACCTTGCAAAAAATTGAAGTATTCACCCCTGAGCACGTCTCTCATGATTTGATAAAATCTATGCTTCTATAAGAACCCTCTCAGTTCCCTACGCTGTAAAGAAATAAGTTCTAACCTGTCCAAATTCTCCCTATAACTCAACCCTTTAGGCCAAGAAACATCTTTGTAAATTCCTTCTACATTCTTTTTTGTTCAATAATATCCTTTCTAGAGCAAGGTGAACAAAACTGAACACAATACTCCAACTGCAGCCTTACCAACATTCTGTACAACTGCAACATAACGTTCCAACTTCTATACTCAATGCCCTGAGGAAGGCCAGTGTGCCAACAGCCTTCTTCACTGTCCTGTGTAGCTGTGACTCAAATTTCAGATAACCATGCACCTGATCTCCAATGTCCTTTTGTTCCACTACACTCCTTAAGTCCCTTTCATTCATCATTAAACTCCTACCTGGATTTGACTTTCCAAAATGCAAGACGTCACACTTATCTATATTAAACTCCATTTGCTAATTCCGTCCCACTTTCCCAGCTGGTCAACGTACTGCTGCAATTTCTGATAACGTTCCTCGCTATAAACGATGTCTCTAATTTTAGTGTCATCTGCACACATACTAACCTTGCATTGTGCACTCTGGTCCAAATCATTGATATAGATAACAAACAGCAATGGGCCCAGGACCGACCCCTGAGGTATTCCAATTGTCACAGGCTTCCAGTCCGACAAGCATACCTTCACCATAGCCGTTTGCTTCATAACGTCAAGCCAAGTGTGTCGCTAATTTGCCAGTTCACCTTGGATTTCATGCGATCTAACCTTCTAGAGCGGCCTACTATGTGGATCCTTATCAAAGGTCTTGCTGAAATCCAAATAGAAGATGTCTACCACCCTGCGCTCGTCAACGCCCCTGGTCACTTCCTCAAAAACCTCTTACAAAATTTGTAAGACAGGATCTGCCACGCACAAAACCATGCTGACTGCTCCAAGTCAAACTCTGTATTTCCAAATGCATGCACATTTTATCTTTCAGAAGATTCTCAAGTGGTTTAGCGAAAACAGGTGTGAAGCTTACTGGTCTATCTTTCCTGGGCTTTTCTTTGCAGCCATTCTTGAATAAGTCACAACGTTTGCTACCGCCCAGACTTCCGGTATCTTGGCCCGTAAGCTTTATCTCTAGCCTCTTGCAGTCCTCTTGGATGTATCTGGTCAGGACCAAGAGATTTGTCTCTAATATGTCCAACAGAAACTCTACTGTGATATGGACAGTACCAAGATTTGACAACTAACCTCCTAAGGGTCACAGGTCTTCATGTCTTTCTTCATGGTAAACACAGAGGGGAAATTGAGGAACTCACCAATCTCTTGAGGTTTTACACATGCATGCCTATTTTGTATTTTAAAGCATCCTATTCTCTCCCTAGTTGTTCTTTATCTTTACTATACTGAATTTGGATTCACTCTAAATTTCTCAGCCAAGGCTATCCCATACCCCCTTTCACCTTGCTGATTTCCTTCTTCAGTAAACTCCTCTATCCCTTGTATACCTCCAGGGATTCCCTTGATCCGAGCTGCCTGAACCTGAGCCACGCCTCCTTTTTTTCTGGTCAGAGCCTCAATATCTCTTGACATCCAGGGTTCTCTCTTCCAGTCTCACATTGCCTTCACCCTCACAGGAAAATGGAAACCTTGAACTCGAGCTATCTCACTTTTAAAACCCTCCCACTTGCTCAAAATCCTTTTGCCTCGAAACAAACAACTCCAATCATCCCCTGCAATCCCCTGTCTAATTCCAACAACATACGCCTTGCCAAAATTTAAAAGTTGAATCTGTGGATCAATTCTGACCCTCCCATAACTATTTTAAAATTAATACAACTCTAACCACTTTTCCCAAAATGCTCCCCCACTTTATCTCCACCTATCCTGCCCTATTTCCCAACAGTAGGTCGAATTTGTTCCTTCCCGAGTAGGTTATTCTATATATTGATTGTGGAAACTTTCCTGAACACACTTAACAAATTACGTTCCATCTAAGTTCTTAACCATCTGGAAGTCCCAGTCTATGTTCGGAAAATTGAAATCACCTATTATAACAATCCTGTTTCTCCTGCAAGTCTCCCCAGTCTCCCTGTATATTTCTTCCTTAATTCCCATTGTTAATTTGGAGGCTTATATTGCAACCGCTATAACATTACCATCCCCCTCTAACGACTTCGTACCATTCACGAAACATCATTGGATATTATCTCAGTTATTTCAACTTTAAATACTGATGTGATACTCACCTTAAACTGTTTCCATTGACGTTTCTCCATCGCAGGCATAGTGGAGATATGGAGCTGTAAATGGATTGGAGCTGCACATTCTGTCACTTCCAACATTTGGCTGCAAGTTTCCCCACACTGGGCAGCGACCTAATACAGTGTTACCGAACAATGCTACATGCCTGGATTGAGATAAGAACGAACAAGTGCAGTCTGCACAGCACCCCACGCTGGACATTTAGCCCATGATAATAGATCAAGCATTGGTGTGGGCTGCACAGAGTTCCATTCTGGGTATTGCTGGGTTGCATTCAGCAGTACGCTAGTCGGATCTACTCAATGCTCCATCCTGAAAGTATAATGGATGGAGTGGTTATGTGAGTTGGATTGCGAATGTGAGAGAGCTAAACATCTGGCAATACCTTTATTTTTTGTTTTCAATCTTGTGTTTGGACCCTGTGTCCCAGCCTCGAGCAGCTGAATGACTGCCTCCTCTTCCTGTGTCCCCGTCCTGTTCCTGTGACCCAGTCTCGCGGAGTTGAATGACTGCCTCCTGTTCCTGTGTCCCATTCACGAGCAGTTGAATGACTGCCTCCTGTTCCTGTGTCCCAGTCTCGAGCATGTTGAGTCACTGCCTCCTGTTCCTGTGTCCCTAATCGATGTTGTGTGAAAGTAGATGTCCTCCTCCTGCTCCACAGTAACAGGCTCCAATAGGTCTGTGCTCAACTGCTGCTTCTGTGGAATGGAGTTGTGGGACTGAAGCCTCTTCACATTCTTTACCGTTTTTCTTGAGTAAAAGCCCTTATCCTGTTTCTGTAAAACACCATCAAAATCTGAATGATTTATTTTTGTATTTGACTGTCAGTAATTGAGCAAACAAGCTGACTGACAGTATTCAGAAGCGGAATAACCACCTTCTGTTCCCATGTTAAACACTCAAGGGTCAATAGACTCTCAGAGATGTACAGCACAGAAAAAGATCCTGCGGTCTGGTCATCCATACAGACCAAATATCCTAAATTAATCTCGTTCCCCCTTGCCAGCAGTTGGCCCATCTCCCTCTAAACACTTCCCATGCATGTATCCATCCAAATCCTTTTTAAAAGGTGTAACTGTACCTGCCCCCACTACCTCTTTTGGCTGTTCAATCCTTACACACAGAAGTGTCTGTGTGAAAATGTTGTTTTAGCGTCCCTTTTTAAATCTTTCTCCTCTCACCTTAAACCTTTGTCATCTATATTTGGACTCGTCTATCCTGGAAAAGACATTGACTGTTTACCTTATCTATGACCCTCATGATTTTATAAACCACTTTAACGTCACCCCTCAGCCTCAATACTTGAAAATAGCCCCAGCCTATTCAAACTCTCCCTGTAACTCTAACCCTCCTACACCTGCAGCATTCTTTTAAAACTATTCTGCACCCTTTCAATGTTGACAACATCTCCCCGACAGCAGGGAGACCAGAATTAAAGGCAATATTACAAAAGTGGCCAAATATCCTGTACAGATCCAACACGTCATGCAAATGCTTAGAGTCAAAGCACACACCAATAAAGGGAAGATCACCAAGTGCCTTCTTCACTATGTTGTCTACCTATGACGGCACTTTCAAGGAACTGAAAACCTGCACCATAAGGTGCCTCACAGGACAGCGATCTGGGTTTAATTCCATCCGTGAATGACTGACTGTGTGGTGTTTGTACATTTTCCCCGTGTCTGTGTGAGTTTCCTCCGGGTAATATGTTTTCCTCTGACAGTATAAAGATATACAGGTAAGGGTAGATTGACCATCCTAAATTGTGCATGGTACCCTGGGATGTGTGGGCGAGGTGGCTTAGCCATGGGAAATGCTGGCTCAGAGGAATAGGATAGGGGTTTGTCCAGTGGGATACTGTTGAGAGGATCGGTGTGGACTCGATGGGTAGAATAGCCTGTTTCCTCACTGTAGGGATTCCATAATTTCTATGGAGTTATCCTTGATTGGCAACTTTCAACAGGACCCTACCTATATTTCATCCTCTGATATTTCTTGCCAAAATGCAACACCTCACATTTATCTAAAATAAACTCCATCTGCCACTCCTCGGCTCACCTAATCAACGCCTCATTATATTCTGAGACATTATTCTTCACTGTCGACGTTACCACCAAATTTGGAATTATCTACAAACTTACTGACCATACTTCACTTACTCAAGTACAAATGATTTGCATAAGCAACAAAAGACTCACTATTGATCTTTGTGGCACGCCACTAGTCACAGGTCTCCAAGTTCAATGAACAAATGTCCACTGTCACGCACTATCTCCAATATTCAAGAAAAAGTTGGGCCTAAATGACGAGCTCTCCAGGATTCCCGGCAGTCTAACCTTGATAACTAGTCTACCATGTAGAACATTTTGGTTTTCTTACTGAATTGCATAAAGATAACATCCACTGTCCTGCCGTCATCAATCATCTTCTTCACTTCCTCAACAAATTCCACCCAGTCAGTGAGACGTGATCTCCAATGTACAAAGCTCTCTTCAGTCCTTGTCTTTCCAAATGCATATACATCTTTTCCCTCAACACCGCCCCCCCCGCCCCCACCGCCAACAATTTAGTCACCATTGACGTCAGGCTCACCAATCTATAGTTAGCTGTATTTTCCTTACTTTCTTAAATAATGACACTATGTTAGCAGCCCTCCAGTCTTTTGACGCCTCACCAGTGTAAATCAATAATACAGATATATCAGCAAAAGGGTGAACAATCTCTTTCCGAGCTTCCCACAAACTTCTGGGATACAACTGATCAGGTCCCAGGGATTTGTTCACCTTTGTATGTTTTAAAATGTCCGATATCTCCTTGTAATATAGATACTATTTAAAATATATTTCTTCCTTCTCTCACTGTTGTAATCTCCTCTACATCAAATACTGAGGAGAAATACTTGTTTAGTAACCCTCCCATCTCCTATGGTTACGCACATAGGTAGCCTTACTGACCTGTAAGGTGCCCTATTCTCTCCCTAGTTAATATTTTGCCATTAAAGACGTGTACTGTTGCTTCAATGCCTCGTAACCCTATTTCTAAAGCCATCTCATGTCCATATTTTTCTGGCTGGAGTTCCCCATTGACTATACACTTACTTCCCTGATACCCCTCTCGGGACTCACTTGATCTCAGCTCTGTTTACCTGACATATGCCTCCTTCCTTATCTTGACCAGAGCATCAATATATCTAGCCATCCAGCACTCCCTGCACCCACCAGCCTTGCCCATCTCACTAATAGGAACACGATGGTTCTGGACTCTCTGACACCAAGTTGTAATCGCCTTGCATTTTCCAACCATCCCTTTACCTGCGAATAGGGTATCCTAATCAACCTTTCACAGGGCTCACCTAACACTTTCAAAATTGACCTTATTCAAAGTAGGAACTTTAATGTTTACATCAGGTCGTTTCTATTCCACAACTAGTTTGAAACTAATATTTATGTGTAACAGATTTGAAAGTTAATAAACACTTCCTGCCCCTCTGGAACAGGTTCGAGAGGCTGAATTGGCTCCTCCTGTCCCTCTGTAATAGACTGGAGAGGCTGAATGACCTCCTCAGGTCCCTCTGAAATAGACTCAAGAGACTTCATGGCATCCTCCTGTCCCTGTGTAACAGACCCGAGACATCAAATGACACAGCAACCCGTGGATTACGCACTGCCGGTAAACTGTATCTAATGGTGGTCCAACCATTCTCAGTTACAGAAACACAGAGAACACAATGTACTCCAGGTGCCCTCTCAGTAACACCTCATACAGCTGCAGTGACACATCTCTTTGTTTTGAATGATTCTGTTGGCAAAATGCGCCAATATTCCAGTTTTCCACCTTTTTCAAGTAGCAACAGACTAATATGGGCTGAATGGCTTTCTCTTATCCCTCTGTAAGGCCCATTGGAACAGAATTGTTTTGGCCAGTTCCTGAGCAGCAGTCTCAATGCTCTGTCTCAAAGTTATGAAAGGATTTGATAACAGGGCATTAAAACCATGAGTAGCCTCACACTGGTCAATAAGTACCGCACTTTGTGTTCAGGTATCTAGAAACTTGCCCACCCGACTTCTTATTATGCAGCCGATCTGTTTTTATTTATAACCGCCTCCTTTCATAAACAGAGTGGGACATATATAGACTGCTGCAGTGTTCTGTTAATATTCTCATATACAAGGAAAAAAAAGATTAAAAAGATTGAAAGATTTATGGTCCATCCCTCAGCAACCTCAACTATTCCATCCAAAACCAATAAATGAAAAGTGATGTATGGAACTTGTTAACTGAGTCTGTTTGTTCAGTGACTGTGATTAATGCCAACCTCCATGGATTCTAATTATCACAGTGGAGAGTTTCCATCTTTTAATGATAAATAGCCTCCGTACAATGTGTCAACCCATAACATGAGCGGGAGCATCACCGACAGCACTGCTGGGGATCAGCAGATCCAGAGAGTGGGGGAGGAGAGATCAGACTCTTAGGAGAGAACATTAGACGGGAATGTTCCAACAATGGATCAGAGTTTGAGAACATTAGACTGGAATATTCAAACAATGGATCAGAATCTGGGAACATTAGACTGGAATATTCCAACAATGGATCATAATCTGAGAACATTAGAGAGGAATATTTCAACAATAGACAGGAGCTTATCATATTATGTTTGGTATCTTTCTGCAGTTGATTGGTTGTCATTATCATGGCGGATCTATTACGCTCTTCTCATTTTTAAATACTTCTATTATCCCTTCCTGGCTATCGTTGGTGTTCCTGGTGAGTGTCACTGTCCAGATTTTGTTTTCTATAAACCAGTTATGACTGTATTACTGTTATTTCATATAGTCTACACTTCTTGCCAAAATTATTGTTCCAGTGGAATCTCTCAATCCAGATATTCACTTTACAGACCACTACTAACTGACATCAATGAAGGTGTTCAATTACTGTCTCGCTCTCTGCTCTGGCAGTGTTATTCCGGGTCTCTATGTTGACCTATTCTGTTTCAGGGGAGAACCACAATTCATTATATCATTGCCTTTGCTGTTAAGAGCATGGAGGCCATTGTCTACTGTTCTGGTTACAAACTCCACTTCCTCTACTGTTTCCATCCCATCCCTGGACAATATCTGCAGCAGAAGCAGACACGTCACAAATGTGGGAGATCCCTTTGACACTGAGCTGATTCTTGACACCATTCCTTGACCATTTCTAACTTGAAATACTCATCACTCCAGAATATGTCTCACTGGTTTATTCCATCTGCTGTTTGAATCTTGAGATATGAAATACAGTCTTAATGAAGGCAAGAATCTGCTGCTGATGCTCCCGGCTTCAAACCTGCCCAAACAAATCTGATTCAGACTCACACCAAACTCCCATCCATCTGTCATTCATGCACGCTGACGTATATTGCTGTTGTGTCTGGCAATGCCTTTATTTTAACATTCTCAAACACTTTACCTTATCTGTCCATGAAACTTCTCTCGTTCTCTCTGTTGATTAACAAAAAGCCTGCCAGTTGTTCGTATTTAAAATTGTTTTCTTCATGTGCATTCTTTCTCAGACAATGAGTTTCTCATTTAACCACGTCAATCACGCGCACACATGCACTCTCTCTCTCTCTCTCTCTCTCTCCCTGATGAACACACACACACAAGCAGAGAGAGCAAACCTTCCCACTGTAGGCAGTAACCTGATGTGAATATAGTTAGCATATGATAGTAAAGTTTGCAATACTCTCATACTGGGCAGATAGTGCAATTTACTGAGCAACACGCGAGCATGATCTGCACAGCTCTCCATACGGGGCTGTCATCTTGTCCCAGTTAATGTTGTTTGTGGTGTTCTTTGAAGCAGATTCAGAATTTGATGTAACAAACCATTTCAGCTTATCTGGCAATGCCTTTATTGAATGTTCTCATTCTTGTAATTTTACTCACGAAGATCTCACTTCTCCAATTAGTCCCACTGCCCTGACTTTTTCCCCATATTTCCACAACATCTTTTCAGTTAATTAACTGTCTATTTCAGTCTTTAATGTGAATCTCTCTGTCCCTTTGTATCTTTCCCTGGCCTTGGGTTTTGGCTCCCTAGTGTATCGAGTGCTGGCATTGTGTTGCTCAGAAATAATGAAATGGGGTGTGATAAGCGGTTGTTCACTTCCTGGTATGTCCCATATGATGGTCCATGGATAGGCGTGTTTCAGAAGTTATGAGAAACATCCTTGTAACTTGGTCAGTACCTGTGGCTGTCCCTCTCTGGTGATCTTGCGATCAGTAACACGAGGAAGCCCACTGAGTAAAGGACCAGGCATCTAAATTGCCTGATAATGCTGTCACTTTTTTTAATAAAAGGTTATTTTATCCTTTTTATTTTAGTAAGAGATCTTAAAGGCCAAACTGCCTACTGAAAACGGCTCAAGTAAATAAATTACGGGGCTTTTAGGGTTTTTTAAAATAAATTGTAGTAACAATGGCCAGCTGGCACAGACCAGGCTTTCTAGGTTTCTTTTTATTGTAGCTATAACAATCACCAGGTGCTTGGGGTCCCAGAAGTTTTAGTAAATTATCCCGAGCTGCTATTCTCTCTGGAACCTCACTTGATGCTGTTTCCTCCTGGATTGGAGAACCGTATGCAAGAACACATGTCTGAATGTTCCTTTTTACCAAGAGTTGTGTTTAGGTGATGTTAGTATATTGGAAAAGTTCATTTGTAGAAGGTACTGCATCCATTATTCGGTTAAGATTTCCAATAGTTAAGTTATTCTAAATTCCTCCTCATTTTGTCTGGATTTTCATTAGAGTGTTTAAATATATTGCGTTTTACTTAATGGTGAGTGGTTTGACTAGTAGCATCACATCTGGAACTCCCACTTCACATCTACCATTAAAATAAGGAAAGATTGGCATCCAAGCTACCTTCTTAAAATAGTTTGAGGCGGTCTGGTTGGTCTATAGCAAACTGGGGTCTCTTGTCTGGTTCTAAGTCGATAATACCAAATTGGGTTTACAATTACAATCCATACAGTATGCAAACAGGCCATTCGACCCAACATGTCCACACCGACCCTACGAGGAGTAACCTACCCAGACCCATTCCTTTACCCTATTGTTACACATCTACCCCGACTAAGGCACCTAACCCACACATCCCTGAAAACTATGAACAATTTATCATGGCCAATACACCTGACATGCACATCTTTGGATTGTGGGAGGATACCAAAGCATCCAGAATAAGCTCATGCCGACACTGGAGAGAATGCACCAGGAGACTATTGGGTTCAAAGGTCGCGTATGGTAGTTGCTCGTGTCTTTTTTCCCGATGTTGAATTCGGTTGGTATTTTTTGTATAAAGATTCAGTCACCAAGAGTTCTCTGGGTGTGGAAAAGTGAAGTTGGGGGTTTTACAAAAGGTAATGAAGGCAAAACTGTAGGAATTGACAGACAAGCTGGAGTTGGGTTGCGATTGTCTGTGAGAAATGTGAGATAATTACAGCGATAGCTCGGCAATTGCATTTGGTGGAAACGCCATCAGACTCTTTGGAAATGGCTAGAATTCAATTTCAAATGAGGCACCTTGAAAATGAGAAGGAATTGAAACAGTTTGAATTATGATGAAAAGTAGAAATAAAAGAAAGGGAAATGAAGAAGAACGAGAGAAAAGGACAGAAGAAAAGCAGAGAGTTTCAACTTAAAAGTTAGCAATTAGAGAGGAAAGTTGACAGAGAAGGCGGTGATGAAGGTAGACGGTCGGCTGGATGTGGAGGTTAGTGAGGTTGAGCAACCCTATTGTAAACAATGGTCTAATGGGGATCTGTGTAAATGACTGTTCCTTTGTCCCAGTCTCGAACAGTTGAGTGACTGCCTCCTAGTCCTTTGTCCCAGTCTCGAACGGTTGAGTGACTGCCTCCTGCTCCTTTGTCACAGTCTCGAAGAGTTGAGTGACTGCCTCCTGTTCCTGTGTCCCAGTCTCGAACAGTTGAGTGACTGCTTCCTGTTCCTTTGTCACAGTCTCGAACAGTTGAGTGATTGCCTCCTGTCTCCGTGTACCAGGTTTCAGCAGCTGGGCGACTTCCTCCTAAGCAAAGTTTTGTGAAAGTAGATGTCCTCCTCCTGCTCCAGAGTAACAGGCTCCAATAGCTCTGTGCTTAACTGCTGCTTCTGTGGAATGGCCTCTTCACATTGTTTACAGCTTTTCTTGACTAAAAGCCTGTTTCTGTAAAACGCCATCAAAATCTGAATGATGCATTTTTGTATTTGACTGTCAGTAATTGAGCAAACAAGCTGACTGACAGAATTCAGAAGCTGAATAACCACCTTCTGTTCCAATGTTAAACACTTAATTGTCAATAGACTCTCAGAGATGTACAGCACAGAAAAAGATCCTTCGGTCTGATTATCCATACCGACCAACTATCCTAAATTAATCTCGTCCCCCTTGCCAGCAGTTGGCCCATCTCCCTCTAAACCTTCCCATGCGTGTATCCATCCAAATGCCTTTAATGGTGTAACTGTACCTGCCTCTACCACCTCTTTTGGCTGTTCAATCCACACATACAGCAGTCTCTATGTAAAATGTTGTCCCTCATGTCCCTTTTTAAATCGTTCCCCTCTCATCTTAAACCTTTTTCTTCTATATTTGGACTCGTCTATCCAGGGAAAAGACATTGACTGCTTACCTTATCTGTGCCCCTCATGATTTTATAAACCTCTTTAAGGTCCCCACTCAGCAATAACATTTGAAAATATTCCCAACCTATTCACACACTCCCTGTAATTCTCACCCTCCAACACCTGTAACATTCTTTCAAATCTCTTTTGCATCCTTTCAAGTTTGACAACATCTTTCCGACAGCAGGGAGCCCAGAATTAAAGGCAATATTACAAAAGTGGCCAAATATCCTGTACAGATCCAACACGTCATGCAAATGATTAGAATCAAAGCACACACCAATAAAGGGAAGATCAACAAGTGGCTTCTTCACTATGTTGTCTACCTGTGACGGCACTTTCAAGGAACTGAGAACCTGCACCACAAGGTGCCTCACAGGACAGCGATCTGGGTTTAATTCCATCCATGAATGACTGACTGTGTGGTGTTTGTACATTCTGTCCGTGTCTGTGTGAGTTTCCTCCGGGTACTATGTTTTCCTCTGACAGTATAAAGATATCCAGGTAAGGGTAGATTGACCATCCTAAATTGTGCATGGTACCCTGGGATGTGTGGGCGAGGTGGATTAGCCATGGGAAATGCAGGCTCAGCGGGATAGGGTAGGGGTTTGTCCAGCGGGATACTGTTGAGAGGATCGGTGTGGCCTAGATGGGTAGAATAGCTTGTTTCCTCACTGTAGGAATTCCATAATTTCTGTGGAGTTATCCTTGATTGGCGACTTTCAACAGGACCCTACCTATATTTCTTACTCTCATATTTCTTGCCAAAATGCAACACCTCACATTTATCTAAAATAAACTCCATCTGCCACTCCTCAGCTCACCTAATCAACGTCTCATTATATTCTGAGACATTATTCTTCACTGTCGAAATTACCACCAAAATTGGAATTATCTACAAACTTACTGACCATACTTCACTTACTCAAGTACAAATGATTTGCATAAGCAACAAAAGACTCACTATTGATCTTTGTGGCACGCCACTAGTCACAGGTCTCAAAGTTCAATGAACAAATGTCCGCTGTCACGCCCTATCTCCAATATTCAAGAAAAAATTGGGCCTAAATGACGAGCTCTCCAGGATTCCCGGCAGTCTAACCTTGATAACTAGTCTACCATGTAGAACATTTTGGTTTTCTTACTGAATTGCATAAAGATAACATCCACTGTCCTGACGTCATCAATCATCTTCTTCAATTCCTCAAAAAATTCCACCAAGTCAGTGAGACGTGATCTCCAATGTACGAAGATCTCTTCAGTCCTTGTCTTTCCAAATGCATATACATCCTTTCAATCAACCACCCCCCCCCACACCGCGCCCACCGCCAACAATTTAGTCACCATTGACGTCAGGCTCACCAATCTATAGTTAGCTGTATTTCCTTACTTTCTTAAATAATGACACTATGTTAGCAGCCCTCCAGTCTTTTGACACCTCACCAGTGTAAATCAATAATACAGATATATCAGCAAAAGACTTGAGCAATCTCTTTCCGAGCTTCCCACAAACTTCTGGGATACAACTGATCAGGTCACAGGGATTTGTTCACCTTTGTATGTTTTAAAATGTCCGATATCTCCTTGTAATATAGATACTATTCAAGATATCACTATATATTTCTTCCTTCTCTCACTGTTGTAAGCTCCTCTACATTAAATACTGAGGAGAAATACTTGTTTAGTAACCCTTCCATCTCCTATGGTTACGCACATAGGTAGCTTTACTGACCTGTAATGTGCCCTATTCTCTCCCTAGTTATTATTTTGCCATTAAAGGAAGTGTAGAGTTGCATCAATGCCTCGTTAACCCTATTTCTAAAGCCATCTCATGTCCATATTTTTCTGGCTGGAGTTCCCCATTGACTATACACTTACTTCCCTGATACCCTCTCGGGACTCACTTGATCTCAGCTCTGTTTACCTGACATATGCCTCCTTCCATATCTTGACCAGAGCATCAATATATCTAGCCATCCTGCACTCCCTGCACCCACCAGCCTTGCCCATCTCACTAATAGGAACACGATGGCTCTGGACTCTCTAACACCAAGTTGTAATCGCCTTGCATTTTCCAACCATCCCTTTACCTGCAATTAGGGTATGCTAATCAACCTTTCACAGGGCTCACCTAACACTTTCAAAATTGACCTTATTCAAAGTAGGAACTTTAATGTTTACATCAGGGCGTTCCTATTCCACAACTAGTTTGAAACTAATATTTATGTGTAACAGATTTGAAAGTTAAATGAACACTTCCTGCCCCTCTGGAACAGGTTCGAGAGGCTGAGTTGGCTCCTGTTTCGATTGAGCTTATTGTTGCTACCATTCAATTTGAAACTACACACGTGACAGGGCGAGAAAACCTAAATTTTGACACCTTGTGGAGACTTGGATGGAGAAAGACAAAGGCATTCTGTGGCAGGAGTAAAATGACTGAAATCGGAATAGTTGTGAACATTTGTATGCTCAGAGTCAATGTAATACATATGCATTTCCGTCTACTAATAGAGGAAGATTAGGACGTCTAAAATGAATCCACATTTGTATATTGATGGATTATTTTATTAAAGATGAGTTGTGAAGATACTATCATTGTAAAACGTTTATTTTCCCTTGTGTTTTTTTTGAAGAGACGTTATAAAGGCAGAGATGCAGAACTGCTGTCTGAAAACAGTTTAGGAAATAATTGAGATTTTAGGTTTTATTAAAACGGTGGTAACAATGGAAGGGCAGTGGCCAGCTCTCCCAGACCAGGGTTTCTCGTTTTGTTTTTAGCTGCAGCATTCAGAAGCTGTTGGAGATACCAGAATGGTTGGAAGTTTCAATAAATGATCCCCAGCTGCTTTTCCCTCTGAGATCTCTGTTGATGTTATGACCTCCGGATTGGCAAACTGCTGTAAGGATCTGCATTTGAATATACAAAGCAAAGCAGTGTAAACCAAGAAGGTACGGTATCTATTGTTTGTGTAAGTGTTCCAACATATAAGCTCTCCCAAAATATTCTTTTCTTTGATTTTATTTTAACTAAAGTATTTGAATAGATTATATTTTGCTTAATGTTGAGTGGTTTGACCAGTCACAACATATCTGGAACGCACACCTCCCATCTATATTCAAAATAAGGAAAGGTTTGAGTCTAAGCGGCCTTCTTAAAATATTTTGGGGAGATGTGGACTGGTCTACAACACTTGTAGCCAAGGGATTTGTGGTGAATCCTGTAATTGAAAATTAAGTGCAGGGACTGGGGATGGTTTGCTGAAGGATGTGCTGTGAGCTGCCTCAGACATGCAGGGAGACCTGAGGATTTGGTGACCCAACTCTGGATGCAGCATCTGCGTCTGTTACATGAACAACAAATGGAACAGAGGCTGCAGAGAGGGGAACTCTGAAACCACGTAGTGAGTGTGTGTGGGGAAAGGGATCTGCTGTATCCACATTGGTTTTTCCAGGTACAGCTTCCCAAGCTTCACTTAACCCAGGAGCAGAGTGTGAGGGGACACTGACTGAACAAGGAGCTGGTCATAGAATGCATCACCTCCACCTCCTTCAACACGACCTGCAGTTTCACTCCAGGGGGAGGATGGTGCTGGCAGTGGCTGTTATGGTCACTGTTTCTCACATAGCTTCTATGACCAGAACATTCCAGGCTGGAAAAGGTGACACATCCATCATTTCACAATATCTCAACATCAGTGTCACCATTTGGTGATGGAGGATATATATGGTGGATGAGGTAAATACATTGTTTCTCCCACAGCAGGGAGCTTCCGGGTATATCCAATGTAGTGGGATTTCTGATGGTGTAAAAGCGCATCTGCAAAGTACCCATGTCAATGGGGAGAGGATTTCTCTCTCTATTAATGTAACGCATGCACAGTATATCATGTTGGTGAATACTAACTGTCCTGGTAGCAGTCATGGCCTCTTCATTCAGAAGCAGTCAGCCATTTTCATCGTCATCGGGTCTCCACGTGGGAAGAAATGAATATATCTTGGATAAAGGACATCCTCTTGATGCAGGTTTCAAAACACCATCCCCACCATCAATCAACCACATCAAAGTATTCCATGTGTACGCAGAGCAATGGGGTCACTTGGAGTGTCTGGGAGCTGACAAACAGGGATGGAGCCAACCCTGCCATTTCTGAACGGGTCAGAGTGAACCTCCCAGTACACAGTTTTACTAAGTCCTGTAATCCCTCTCCATTTCAGTAACATATTGCCTTCCATTATTTCTGTAAATGAAATGACAGTTTATATCATGTTAGATTCCACCTGACAAACTATTATCTATTGTCTTTACTCTCTGAATCTATTTGCAGACTCTCCACCCTCTCTTCATAATTTATCTCTTGCTTATCACAGCGACATCACCAACGCAGCATCTGTATATCTGTTCCATCTTCCTGATCATTAATATAGACTGTAAATAGTTGAAAACCCAGCGCTGGTCACTGTGTGGTGCGACTGGTTACGTTCTCTCTAACTGATTTATCCTGAGTGCCTGCTTCCTGTATGATACCCAATCCTCCCTCATTCCTATACAACACAGTTGAAGAGTTGAATAAGAGCAATGAGCATCTGTGAGGAATCCAACCGCTCGATGAGGCTGATGTCAACTCGGCATCTGTTCCCTTTTCGTGCCATCTCTCCATCCTAACACTCTAGTGTCTTGTTGTAGATTGCGCCACATGAAAAAAAATCCACCCACATCTACACTTTCAATCACTTTTCGAATTTTAAAGAACTCAATGACATTTCCTTTCATTCTTATAAACTCGAGCGTATAAGCCTAAACTGCTCAATTTCCCGTCATAAGACAAGCACTTCAAATATGGAATCAATCTAATGAAGCTCTTCTGAACTGCCTCCAATGGAAATACCTCATTCTGCAGGACACCCAAACTGTACTCCAGTTGCAGCCTCACAAATGCCTTGCATAGCTACACCAACACTCCCTACTCTATCCTTTTATAAGTAAACACTGAAATTATGCTTGCATTTCTCATTACTTGCAGTACCTGTATGCAGGTTTTCTGTGATATGCAAGCAGACATCCAGATCCCTCTGCATCTAAGCACTTTGAACTTTCTCGCCATTTAGATAATAATTTGTCTCTCCATTAATACTGGCCAACTTGAATAGCACCATTTTTTTTTCGAAGTTTGTGAAGATTTGTAGCTCAAGTTGAGATTTGGGGTGTATGTTTGCTCCTTGAGCTGTAGTTTTGATATCCAGACGTTTCCTTACCTGGCTAGGTAACATCATCAGTGGCGACCTCCAAATGAAGCGAAACTGTTGTCTCCTGCTTTCTATTTATATCTTTCTCCTGGATGTGGTTTCTGGGGTTTGTGGTGATGTCATTTCCGTTCGTTTTCTGAGGAGTTGATTGATGGCATCTAGATTTATGTGTTGTTTATGGCGTTGTGGTTGGAGTGCCAGCCTCTAGGAATTCTCTGGCATGCCTTTGCTTAGGCCTGTCCCAGGATAGATGTTTTGTCCCAGTCAAAATGGTGGATTTTTTCATCCGTGTGTAGGGCTATGAGTGAGAGAGGGTCGTGTCTTTTTGTGGCTAGCTGCTGTTCGTGTATCCTGGTGGTTAACTTTCTTCCTGTTTGTCCTACGTAGTGTTTGTGGCAGTCCTTGTATGGAATTTTGTAGATGTCATTGGTTTTGCCATGGGTTGTACTGTGTCTTTTAAGTTTGTTAGTTTTTGTTTTAGAGTGTTGGTGGGTTGTGTGCTACGAGGATTCCGAGGAGACTCAGTAGTCTGGCTGTCATTTCTGAAACTTCTTTGATGTATGGTAAGGTGGTTAGGGTTTCTGGCTGTGTTTGGTCTGATTGTCGTGGTTTGTCCTTGAGGAATCTGCGCACTGTATTTGTTGAGAATCCGTTCATCTTGAATATGTCGTATAGATGGTTCTCCGCTGTTTTGCGTATCTCGTCTGAGCTACAGTGTGTGGTGGCTCGTTGGAATAGTGTCCTGATACAGCTTCGTTTGTGTGTGGTAGGGATGATTGCTGGTGTAGTTAAGTATTTGGTCAGTGTTTGTCGGTTTTCTCTATATGCAGGTTTGTAGTTTTCCATTGCCCTTTCTTTCGACTGTGACGTCCAGGAATGCGAGTTTGTTGTCGGTTTCTTCCTCCTTGGTGAACTTTATGCCTGTGGAGTGTTGTTGATGATGTTAAATGTCTCTTCTATCTTGTTTCATTTGTGATGCCAAAAGTGTCATCTACATAGCGAACCAGATATTTGGTTTGATGATTGGTAGGGCTGTTTCTAGTCCTTGCATTACCGCTTCGACTATGAATCCTGATAAAGTGGAGATCCCATGGGTGTGTCGTTGGTTTGCTTGTAGACTATGTTTTTGAAGGTGAAGTGGGTGGTGAGGCACAGGTCCATTAGCTTCATGATGTTTTCGTTGGTAATGTGATTGATGGTGGTTGGTGTGTGTGTGATGGTCTCTTCTAAAAGTGTGGTAAGTGTTTCCGTTGCCAGGTCGATGTTAAGGAGGTGAACAGTGCTGTTATGTCGAATGAGATCATTGCTTCGTCTTCCTTTATGTTGGCGATTTTGATGATTTTTAGGACTTCCTGGGTGGAGTGGATGGAGTGTTGTGACTCTTCTACTAGGTATTTTAGTCTTGCGTGTAGTTCTTTGGCTAGTCTGTAAATTGGTGTTCTGGGTAGTGCGACTATGGGTCTGAGGGGGGCTCCTGGTTTATGGATTCTTGGTAGTCCGAAGAAATGTGGGGTATTGGTCCCATCGGGTTTCATTTTCTGGAATTCTGTCTTGGTTAATTGTCCGGAATTGTGTAATTTTCTTAGGAGATAAGTAATTTTGTTTCCTAGTTGTGTGGTCAGGTCAAGCGCCACCTGTTTGTAGGTGTTGGTGCCTGCGAGTAGTGCATTAGATTTTTCTATGTAGTCCCTTCTGTTCAGGATGACTGTGAGCGACTTTGTCTTCAGGTAATATAATGATGTCTTTGTCTTTTTTGAGGTTTTCTAGGGCTTTCTTTTCTTGTGTGGTCAGTTTGTTTCCTTCCCTCTTTCGGCTGAGAATAGGTGCAACTGTCTGTCTGATCGTTTGTTGTGTTTCTACCATGAGATTGTTGCCCTTCAATGTGGTTTCTAATGCCGCTAGTAATTCCTTCTTGTCAGCGTCTCGGTAATTGAAATTTAATCCTTTGACTAGTAGCGCTTTTTCTGTGTTGATAGGGTCCGGTCTGATAAGTTCTTTATCCATGCCCCTGTGTTAGCGGTTTTGTGGTTTTTTTTTGTGAGTTTGTCCAGTTTTTTCTTCACGTCCCGATTTTTCTTTATCTGTCTTTGTCGGTGTTTGGTGTTGATGGCTTGTTCTATCACGTCTGACTATACTTGGTTTGTTGCTTGTTTGAATAACGGCTTTTGGCGCGCAATTTCCCGTTTGTATTTTCAGAGTCTGTGGTGGGCGTCATTGATTAATTCTCGGAGCATTCTGCGGCCGTTTTGTTCTGTTAAACTTTTGGCTTGAGGTGGTTTTATCGGCGTTTATATTGCAGACATTTTGGCAGTAGTTGTTTTCTTAAACATTCATGCAGGAAGTACAGTTGTTCGCGAGTGGAACTCTCTCGGATGGCATTCCTTTCCCATCTACGGGCAAGTTGTAGCGTGTTGCGCCCATGGTTTTTGCAAGGTTTGTGAAGGTTTGTAGCTCAGGTTGAGATTTAGGATGTTGGTTTGCTCGCTGAGCTGTTGTAGGTTTGATATCCAGACTTTCATTACACTGGCTAGATAACATCAATGGTGGCGACCTCAAGTGAAGCGAAGCTGTTGTTCCTGCTTTCTATTTATAATCTTTCTCCTGGATGGGGTTCCTGGGGTTTGT